>NC_000068.7:104297833-104572833 GCF_000001635.26 Mus musculus | reverse complement strand
TAGGGATTAAATTATTTAAAGCTTTCAGCTGGCTAGTGTAGGCAAGCCGTGGCTTAGAAAACACTTAATCTATTTTTTAAAATCTGTTCCTAAGTTTGCTTTGCTTCGGCTGGAAGGCGACACGCGCCACCCACCTGCCACATTCTGGAATCTTTTAAATTTATCCAAGAGAAAAAGAGACCTTTAAGGAATGTCTATATTTTAAATTCGATGCACTTATTTTTTTTTTTCTTGAGCAAAATCTATTTCTAATACGTAAATCACAATTTGCTAAGCATCTAAAAAAGGGCGACTGCTTAAGTTTATTTTGTAAGAAAATTACCACATTTTTAAGTTTTGGCTTTTGATTAGTTAGAAGGGCTTTTGGTAATGCAGTGTGAATCCTTTCAAAGAAAAGCATTTTTTTTTTTTTTTTTGAAAAGGGGCTTCTACTTAAGTAATTTGGCAGCACATTAATATTTTTCACTTCATCTTAGAAAACAAGAACTACTTAATAACCCTGGCTGTGCCTTCCAGTGACCTAACAGCGTATTTGGATGAGGGGGGCATCAGGAGAAGCCCGATCAGAGGATTTATTAGGCAAATCTTCTTACATGTAATTAACCACTACCCAGAGGCTCAGTGTGTTGTTTTCACTGATCAGCTACACGCAGGATGGCTTTCTTTCCGTCAGAAACAATTATTCTAGCATTCTGCCTCTCACGCCTTTGGACGTGTGAGACATAGGACAGGTTAAGGTACAGCTGCAGAGTAGCTGCTTCTCATGTCACACACTGGATGACCCTTCCATGTGTGTCTCTAAAAAAGAGAAGAAGAGATCAGTTTTCCAAAATTTTGGATATGAAGTAGAATATGGTGTCCCCGTATTCTCGTTTTCCTAGAACTTGTATGTAGAGTTTTGGAGAGAAATAAACACAATACTATAAAGTACATAAGAAATATTGAAGGGTAAGGTCCTAGCCTTTTTCTATTGAAAGTAACAAGATCTGATATTTGAGAAGCTAACAAAGTTTACCATCTTCTTCCTTTTTCTCAAGACTTTTTAATTATTAATTAATTAATGAGCTTTTTGAGACAAGGTCTCACTCTGTAGTCCTGGTAGTTCTGGAACTTGAAATTCAAACCAAGCTGGCCTTGGACTCAGAGAGACACACTCCTGCCTTTGCCTCCCAAGTGCTGGGATTAAAGGCTTGTGTCACCATGCCCAGCAGTGATTGTAACTTTGTATTGTATTGTATTGTATTGTACTGTTTTGTTTTGTTTTGTTTTGTTTCAAGACAGAGTTTCTCTACATTGCCTTGGTTGGCCTGGATCTCACTCTGCAGTCCAGGCTGGCCTCAAACCCATAGAGATCCCCCTGCCTCTGTCTTCAAGGGCTATAATTAAAGGCTTGAACCACCACTGCCTAGCCAATGATTACGATTTTTATTTAACCTAATCCAACCTGGCACAATGCCATCATTTCTCCAGTTTGATTGCTAGGGAGATGGCTCAGCATTCACGAGCACTCACTGGCTGCTCTTCCAGAGAGCCTGGGTTTGTCATATAGCACATGGTGGGTCACAACTGTCTTTAACTCCTGATGTCCTCTTCTGGCCTCTGGGGGCACCAGGCATAGACATATGAGCAGGCAAAATACCTGTACACATTAAAAGAAATTAAGTTGCTAAAAAAATGTTAAACTCTGTGTAGGCTGAGGTTTTTCTCTAAATCTACTTTATTTAGGGTTCTTAAATTCTTCAACTTCCCTTCTAGCCCACCAACCAGAGGTAGAGGAAGAAGGAGGTCTATAGGAAAAGGGAGTTGTAGACCTGTTTAGAAGTAGTTCTTTGGGGGCAATTCCATTCATTGTTGTTAGGGTACCAGCAGTCCAATTCAATAGCAAGCACCAAACATAAAGCAGCAGTGCTGGTTTGATCCAGCACAAACCACAAGGCTCTGTCGAATGGACAAAAGTCCATGGAAGCAGCCACAATCAGCCAGAATACCATAGGAAGTTCTTTGGTGTGTTTCTCTCTACAGAGTGAAGACCAGCGAAGACCAGTGAAGCATTGTACACATCGAAATGTAAGAACCTCCTTTCACTGTTCGTGGAGTTCCGATTACATTCTTTCCAAATATCACACACCCTCTCAAGTGTCCACGACAGCAAAACATCACAGGCTCTCACATGCTTCAGTAAAACAGCCTCTCCCCAGACAGCATCCAGAAAAACACCTCGTGACATGACTGAGTTTCCAAAGAAACCAGAAATTCCCACCTCACCCTGGGGGCTGGAGAGATGTTCAGTGGATCCAGGGCATCGCTGCTCCTCAAGAGGACCTGGGTTCCATTCCCAGCACCCACAGGGCATCTCACAACCATCCACAATTCCAATTTTGGGGCATCTGACACCCTCTTCTGTCCTCTGATGGCACCAGATACACATGTGATGGGCAGACGTAATAAATGTAATCAACACACCCATGCTGAAAACACAAAATTCAATTAAATTTTAAAATGTTGAGCTCTTCATTTTGATTGGTTGTGGTCCCTTGTTGCAAAGAGGAGTTTCCTTGGTGACAGCTAAAGAGTTTCTTCTCCTTATCTGTGAGTAGTTAGGGGTTATTCTGGTTTAGTAAAACGGTCTTCACCATTCCTGAATAGCTGGCTAGGTGTCTGGTACTAGTCGTGAGCTCCCTCTTGTTCAGCAGGTCTTAAGTCCAATTAGAGTCCCATTGATTACAGCCAATACATGAATGGCATCCACTTTTGCATCTTTAGGATCATCACGCCATGCTGGTCATTGCTGTGGCTTGTAGGTGTCCTAGTTGGTTAGGATCGTTGATTGCTTCCCTCCCTTGCAACCTTACCCTTTCTGGGGCCAGGAAAGCCAGTCCTCAGGGACAGGACATTCAGGCCAGTTCCAGCTCAGGGGCCTTTGGGGCCTGTGTCTGAAGCACATGGCATCCTCGGCAATAGGGACTTACCTTCTACCTCTGGAGGGCAACAACAACAACAAAAAAGTCCCAGGAGGCCTCAACCTTACACAAAGAAGTGCAGGCAACTCAGGAGAGCGGGAGAAACAGTCTTCCCCAGGGAAGAGCTCACCAACTGGTTACTCAGTACCAAGTGGCCAGTGCTGCAAACATACATACAAGTGACATGATATAGACTGGGCAGTTGGTACTTACGTATTTAGGAATATCTACATCTACAGATATGCATATAACAATAATTAAAGAGAATGTGATGATTTTGAAGAGCAAGGAGGGATATATGGTATAGTTTAGAAGGAGGAAAGGGGAAAATGCTATAATTATGTTATAATCTCAAAAAAATAACAGTGATAATTTAACACAATGTTTATCAATGGGCCCAGAACTCTCAGCAAAGTTGGACGCCCAGCTCCATTCTCACTTCTGGGCCCCTCCCTCAGAGTCACTTTCTAGCATCGAGCTGGCTCCTAAGGGATCAACACACACTTTTCTGTCCATCACAGCTGTCACCCGCCTGCTCTATTTCCTGGGGCTCCTCCTCCACCTCATCCTACCCAAGTCTGGTTATGGTCTGGTTCAGTCTGCTCAAATGACCCCCGCCCTTCCTTTCTGTCACTGAAAATAAAACACGAAGGCTATTTCTATACCAAGGAAGCAAAGCACCAGAAGGAACCTACAGTCCAGACATCTCCACTGTTTCAAAGACAGCCTTTAGGGTCAGTTTACCCTTGTGTGCCTGACGTCTCCTTAGAATCGATAAGGAATCAAACCAATATGGCCAGATGTGGTGGCACAAACCTGTAATATCAGTACTATGGAGTCAGAAGTAGGAGGATCAAGAGTCCAAGGCCAGCCTTGGCTACATAGTGAGTCTCAAAAATTAAAAAATGACATTAACACAGCAAAATTCAAGTGGAAACTTCTAGCTTCTTTCTTTCTTTTTTCTTTTTTCAAGATTTTATTTATTTTATGTATGTGAGTACACTGTAGCTGTCTTCAGATACACCAGAAGGGGGCATTGGATCTCATTATGGATCGTTGTGAGCCACCATGTGGTTGCTGGGAATTGAACTCAGGACATCTTGAAGAGCAGTCAGTGCTCTTAACCACTGAGCCATCTCTCCAGCCCCAACTTTTGGTTTCTTTAGAAAGTCAGTTTCATTGAATTGTGCTTTGCTGGGGCACACACAGGAAGGAGTGTTTTCCTGAAACAGAGACAAGTGAAGAGATGTTTCAATAAGGCAGATACGGGAAGAAACTTCACTGAAGCATACACAAATGAGAGGATGTTTTGGCAAAGCAAGCATGTGAAAGGATACATGATGGATTCTTTGCTAACAATACGCATGACTTGGTCCACCTTACATTGTGTAGTTGATCTTCATTTGTTGACACTCCACAGAGAGAAATGCACCAAAAACCTTCTGGTGATGGCTGGTGGCTTCTTGCCTCTTCTGCCGACTTGGTCGCTTAGCAGAGCGATATCAGCTGAGACAGATTCATGTGCTGAGGTAAGACACACGGTGAGGCAAGACCCATGGAGGACATGTGATGTTTGGAGGGAGTATAAATAGGACTCAACAGACCGTGAGAGAGGCTAGCTTGTACAGCTAACTCTGCAACGCTTCTCGCGCTTTTGTCTTTCCTGATCATCGATTTGTCCAGAGAGGCAGAGCTGAGAGCTTCTCCTGGAACTCCTAATGGTCCTAATTCTTCATGCTGATTTGAGCTGATTCCACTGAGACCTGGATGTTCCTGCTAGGTTGTGCACCAAAGAACCATGTCTGAACAGGTTCACTTCGCCTGTATCCTAATCACCTTTCTTTTCACTACCTTTGGTGGGTGGTGGACTAGAAGGGAGGTTAAAGCGTTTAAGAACCATCATTAAAAGTAAGCTTTGAAAAATTAGAGCATTCACAAGACCTCATTGTCTCCTTTTTCTTCAAGTGTGTGTCCTCTTTAGCTGGTACTTATATTCCGTAGAATGGGTGTCACCTGCAACACACAGTTGAGATACGAAACTATTAGTGACAGAACAAGCAACAGGGTGTTGAACGGTGTCCAGTGGAGTTACAGGAGATGGTGAGACGCCTCAGTAAAGGCTCTTGAAAGACTGATGACTGAAAAGTTCTGAGTTTGAGCCCCAGGACCCCCATAAAGGAAGAATAGACTCCACATAATCGTTGTCTGATGGCAGAGCATGTGGTAGCATGGGTGCCCACAAACACACATTAATAATAAAATAACAAGAAAAAATAAAATATGCTGCCTATAATCCTGGTACTTGGGAGGCTGAGACAGGAGGACAGTGAGTTTTGGGCCATCTTGAGCTGATTGTGAGGCTCTGTCTTGAAAACAAACAAACAAAAAAAAGTGCTGGCCCACCCTGCAGGGGTCCTGTGTGGGATCACTAACACCAAATAAACCCTGTAATCACACAGCCCCAGAGGTGCAAGCAGGGGCGTCAGGGCTTCAGGGTTACCCTTGGCTTCAACTTAGTTCCTGGCCAACCTGGGCTACTAAGATCCTGTCTCAAAACCACAAGACACTAGATATTTGGCAAAGATAGTGGTGCACACCTGTGATCCCAAAACTTGGGAGGTAGAGGTAGGAAGTCCAGTGTTCAAGGTTATCTTCAACTATGCTGAGAATTCTGGGCTAGTTGGGGCTACCCAAGACCCTATATCAAAACAAAACAACAGACAAAAACTTACAGCCTTCACTTAGCTACTTCCCGCTACACTCATTTAGAGTGACCTGCAGGCATCTGAGTTTTCTCTATCTTACTTGGAGCTTCTCTTGGGTTGATGTTTATCAAGATCAGACAGACAAGCATGGTGGTACACATCTGCTAATCCCTGCAGTTGGGAGGCAGAAGCAAGAGAACTGTTGTAAGTTCAAGGTCAGCCTGATCAACATAGTGTGTGAGGTCCAGGCCACAGTCTCAAAAAAAAAAAATTAACCAGTAGTCTATAAATTTCATGTCTACTTTTAAAAGCATTACCTACAGTCAGCTGGGTAGTGATGGCTTACACCTTTAATCCCAGCACTCAGGAGGCAAAGGCAGGTAGGTGACTCTCTTGAGTTTGAGATCAGCCTGGTCTACAGAGTAAATTCCAGGAGAGACCCTGTCTCAAAGTAGTGTGTTGGGAAGTGGTAGAATTCATGTGCAAGGACCCACCTGTGACCTACTAACCTGGAAATCCAAGGCTCAAATGGAGTCCTTTTGACTCTAGGTAATACATGGGTGTGCATGTATGTGTGTGTGTGTGTGTGTGTGTGTGTGTGTGTGAGAGAGAGAGAGAGAGAGAGAGAGAGAGAGAGAGAGAGAGAGAGAGAGAGAGATATTTTCTGTTTAGCCTTGGATATTCTGAAATTCTCTCTGTAGACCAAACTGGTACCAAACTCAGAGATCCTGCCTGCCTCTGCTACCCAAATGTTGGGATTAAAGATGTGGGCCACCACCATTGACTCAACACTTCTTACAGATATTACTGACAACTATTTATAGCCCACATCTAAACTCTGACCCATGAAAGGGTAGAAGATCTCTTTCCTGTAGATTGCTTTGAACTATCTAACGGTAACTCCAAGCTGATGGATTTTGTGTCTTGGATTTCCTTTATTTTTCCACATCTGTATTTCATTAACAAGGCTCTTATTTTATTGAATTTTTTTTCTTAGAACAAACACAGCAATTCCTTAGAATGCTGTGTCTGGTAATTTCTTTGGATCCAACAGAGAAATTAGATCAAGCGTCTTACTTCCTATGGCTATAACGGAGATTAAATCAATTAGGATTAGTAATGCATTTAGCGCAGTGTCTGACACATTAAAAACACAAAAATGTTAAACAGATGAAAAGTTATTTTGTTGTTGTTGTTCAAGACAGGGTCTCACTATGTAGCCCTGGCTTTCCTGGAACTCACTCTGTAGACCCAAGCTGGCCTGGAATTCAGAGATCTGCCTGTCTCTGCCTTCTGAGTGCTGGGATCAAAAGCATGTGCCACCACCTCCAGGAGAAAAGTTAATTTTAAAACAAGTAACCGATTCACATATATCCTCCTAGTTAGCACTAAAAGATCATTATTAGGGGCTGGTGAGATGGGAGACTGGGTAAGGACTCTGCTGCCAAGCTTAAGCACCTGAGTTCAGTCCCAGGAACCCACATGATAGAGAGAGAGAACTGACTCCTTTAAATTGTCCTCTGACCTCAGTGTGGGTCCAATGACACACACGCACGCACACACACACAGACACACACATACACACACACACACACACACACATAGAGACATACATACACACACACACATAGAGACACACATACACACACAAACCAACACACAGACATAGACACACACATGCACACATACACATAGACCCTCATACACAGATACACACTTATAGACACACATACAGACACACATACACATAGACAAACAGAAACACACACGCAAGCACATACGAACATATACACATATACACATACACAAAGACACACATACAGACACACATAAACATAGACACACACATATATATACACACAAACACATACGCACATATACACACAGACACATACACAAAGACACACATACACATAGACAAACACACAGTCACATACATATGGACATAGACACATACACATAGACACACATGCAAACACACACAGAGGCACACACTTAATAAATAAATTGAAATGAACAAACAAAACACTATTGAGACTTGACCTAGTAGTATATGCCTATAATCCCAGTATTTGGAAGGTAGGGGCAGGAGAGTCCGGAGCCCCAGAGCAGTCTTCATTAAGTGTCAAATTCAGGAGACCAACCTGGACTAACTGACACTGTCTCAAAAACAAACAATGAAATAATAATAAAATAAAAATGATAAACTAAACCAACAACCACTTGCCAAACACGATCATTTGGAGCAGTGAAAAATATATTCATGAGGCCTAACAATAATTCCAGGATGAAATGAGTTGATTTATAACTATTTCGCTTAAGATTGTAAGGTTTCAGTTTCAAATTTCAATCAATAAAGACATTTCCCTTTCAGATGAATAATTAATTACTGAATATTTTGAAATTTAGAGAGGAAGGTCTTATTCACACAAGATGAAAATACCTTTCACACGAAGTAAAAAAAATGTAATCATGTTTAGCTGAGCTGAAATTATGTGTGGTGCAGGTCTGTAACATCAACGA
Organism: Mus musculus; assembly: GCF_000001635.26. Classification (NCBI taxonomy): domain Eukaryota; kingdom Metazoa; phylum Chordata; class Mammalia; order Rodentia; family Muridae; genus Mus; species Mus musculus. The sequence continues at coordinate 104,564,645 of NC_000068.7, read as the reverse complement.
CATAGGAAATTGAATCATGAACACCCCAAATTCAAGGTGTCTGCCTGAGCTACAGAGTGAGTTCAAGGACAGTCTGGCAAGTTGGCCAGACTCTGTTTCAAATTTACAAGTAAGAAGAACGTTGGGAATGAATTTCCATGCAAGGCCCGGGTTTTGAGAAGGAGAAAGCAGAATGGGTTTAAGCCGAGTGTGAAGCAGTAAAGTAGTTTAAAAAGAAACACCCCCCCCCCCCCCCCCCGCTGATTGGCTTCTGTCAAAGTGACCCAGGCTAACATCATCTGGGAAGAGGGAACCACAACCTAGAAACTGTCTCAGCTGAGTTGATCTGTGGGCAAGCCTGTGGGGAATTTTCTTGATTGATGATTGATGTGGGAGGGCCTGGCTCTTTGTGGCCTCCACCTTGGCAGGTGGTCCTGGGTTGTGTTAAAATGCAAACTGAGCAAGCTATCAAGGGCAGACTAGTAGGCAGGTTCTGTCCTACCATCTGTTATGGCTCCTACCTCCAGATTCCAGCCTTGAGGTCTTGCCTTGACTTTCCTTCCCGAGGGACTATAAACTGTAAATAATAATGAAAACAAAAGTCCTTTCTCCCCCAAGTTGCTTTGGTCATGGTGTTTACCATAGCAATATAAAGTAAATGAGGACAATACATTTAGTTGTTTTTCAAGACAGAATCATGGTTTTCTTGAAATGGCGCCCTGCCCGAGAGCTGGAATTATAGGTATGGAGCAATCAATATACCTGGTTATTTTATACTTCTTAATACATTTGCTTTAAACTAATTAAGTCTTAATATTTTAAAAGTTGTTTAGTTTCAGACCCAGGGACAAGGAACTGAGGTGTCGGGAACTAAAAAAGGAGGGCCCTGGGGAAGAGGGGGAAGGGAAAAGGCCTACACCTCGCCAGAGTTCCACCTATTCTCTGGTCAGTCAGGCTTGAGAGGGATGTTATACACCTTCCACTCATTCCTGGGTGGGCATTCCTCTATCCCACTCTTCAGGGGGTGGCCAAGGTTCAGACCTCAGCTCAACTGGAGACCAGCCTGCAATTCCCCACACGGAGGTGCATATCTTACATAAAGCAGACCTGGCATCTAAGTTCTCCCAGCATCCCTCAGTTCCCACCTGGCATACCCTCCCCCTAACCCTGAACTTTCCAGGCCGAGGGCTGGGGCTGCCCTTCCCCTAGAGTCTCATCCCTATATACTCCAGACATTTTGGGTTCCCTGAGCTGCTCTCCTTCCTTTCTTTCTTCCTTCCTTCCTTCCTTCCTTCCTTCCTTCCTTTCTTTCTTTCTTTCTCTCTCTCTCTCTCTCTTTCTCTCTCTCTCTCACACACACACACATCCCTTTTTTCTTCATCTCCCTTCCCATGTTGATTTCCTTGGCCTCCTTCCTTATCTCACCCACATAGTAGCTTCCCAATAAACCTGTGTGTGTGTGTGTGTATATATATATGCATATGTGTATATATGTATGCATATGTATATATGTGTGTATATTTTTTTCAAGACAGAATCTTGTGATGTAACCCAGACTGCCCTCAAACTCTGCTATCTATCTATCTATATCTACATCTATATATATAGTTTTAATCTGGCTTGAATTGGCTTATTTCACCAGTACAGAAATAACTTATAAAAAAGAATTGGTTTTAAAAATTGTAGATTTACTTTCTATGCATGAGTGTTTTGCCTATATGTATGTATGTATGTGTACCACATGTGTGCCTGGTGCCAACAGAGGCCAGAAGAGAGCATTAGATCCCCTGGAACTAGAGTTACAGATGGTTGTGAGCCATTCTGTGGGAACTGGGAATTTAACCTAGATCCTCTGTGCAAGCAGCCAGTGCTTGCTGACTGGTGACTAACTCTCCAGCTCCATATATATTCCATATCTCTATCTATCTATCTATCTATCTATCTATCTATCTATCTATCTATCTATGAGGAAGAGCTAACCAGATATAGCTATAATATGGTGAAAGAAGGAAAGAAAGAAAATGTATCATATTGTATGGTATCGTATCATATTGTATTATATGCATATATGTGCCTTTTGGACAATTCTTTTAAATGAGTCACATTCAAAATATAGCACACATTATGCTGGTTCAGGAGTGGGAGCGGAGACAGAAAAATCCCTGGAGCCCTGGCAATACAATACCCTGTCTCAAAAACAAACAATAAGAAAAACTTACAGTATATATAAAAAGAAATATAATCTAAGCAACTGTATTTTCCTCTCCATGACTCATTAAGCCCCAGAGGAAATTTTCTGTAGGTGCCTTGTAACTTTTTGGGTCATCATTTGGGTAGCAAAAAGTCCCCAGAAGACGTGTTTCCAATAATAGTTTCATTTCTGTAGTCACATTGTTCAGTTCAGTGAATAAACCCACATATGAATTGTTACTAGCCTCTAGTTCAGCTTTGCTTCGACCAAAGCTCAGGCCTTTCTCTTATGCTGCCTGCTACCTGCTACCTAAGCAATTCTGGCTCCTTGGAAAAAGTAGAGAGAAGAAAAAGGTCTTATTTGAGTAACAAGCAGGCAGCCCCTGTTGTGGGTACTAAGAGCCTCAAGTTCTTATTCTCTATCTTTTCTTTTTTATTTAAAAAAATTTTTTTAATGTTCACAGATGTTTTGCGTGCATGTGTGACTGTGCACCCCAGAAGCCAAAAGCCAGTATTAGATCTCCTGGAACTGGAGTTAACGCGCATGTACTGGCGACCAAATTCGGATCCTCTGGGAAAGCAGCTAGTGCTCTTAACCACGGAGCCATCTTTCCAGGACCTCTTCCTCCTCCTATGGCTTCTCAGAGATAGCCCAGCTAGGAGCTTCCAGGTGCACGCCCTGTGCTGTGGCCGATGTGCTTCTCCTCAGCAGGCCACTCATGTTCCTAGCCTTCATCTGGTTGCTGTGGTGAATGAATTGCTCTTCTTACGGTGACCAAACACCAAGCATTCTAAGAGGCTTGCTGTGGCTCAGAGCCCTGGAGAGGCCTGGCAGCAGGAGCCTGAGGTAACTGGTCTGCATCTGCAGTCAGCCCACAGAGATGCGTCCTGGTACTTTCCCCTACTGACTCAGCCTATTGGGTGGTACTGCCCACATTCAGGATGTATCTTCCGTCCTTGGTTAAACCCCTTTGGAACGGTTGTCATAGACACAGTAAGTATATATGGTACATGTATACTGGAGCATGTTCTCTCTGCTTCTCCTCCTCCCTCTCCTTTGTTACCCGAGACAGGTTTAGGTTTACTTTAATGTCATATATACATGCATTATTTTAGATATCTACATAAAATCTAGAAACCAGACCATCAAAATGGCTTAGTGATAAAGGCATTTGCTCCAATCCTAATGACCCGAGTCGTGTCATCTGGACCACATGATACAAAGAACTGTCTTGCTCTCTTGCTAGTTGTCCTCTGGCCTCCACATGCTTACTGTGGTACCTGAGCCATGGTAGGCACATCCAAACACACACACACACACACACACACACACACACACACACACGCTAAACGTGTAATTTTAAAAAGCCTGACATTTGTCTGAGACTGGTTTAATTCACTGAATATAATGGACTCCAGTTGCATCCATTTCCATACAGTGACAAAAAGATAAGGCTGAAAAAAATTCCATTGTGTATGTAGACTATCTCAGTCAGGGTTTCTATTCCTGCACAAACATCATGACCAAGAAGGAAGTTGGGGAGGAAAGAATTTACTCAGCTTACACTTCCACATTGCTGTTCATCACCAAAGGAAGTCAGGACTGGAACTCAAGCAGGTCAGGAAGCAGGAGCTGATGCAGAGGCCACGGAGGGATGTTCCTTACTTGCTTGCTTCCCCTGGCTTGCTCAGCTTGCTTTCTTATAGAACCAAAGACTACCAGCCCAGGGATAGCATCACTTCCAAGGGGCCCTCCCACCTTTGATCACTAATTGAGAAAATGCCTTACAGCTGGATCTCATGGAGTCATTTCCTCAAGGGAGGTTCCTTTCTCTGTGATAACTCCAGCTTGTGTCAAGTTGACACACAAAACCATAGACCATTGTGTGTATGTCTATTCCTTTGCTGTTAATGCAGCTGAGGAGAGTTATACAGACTTGTTCAGCCTCTTAAGTATCAGTTGATGCAGATGTGGATTTGCTGTTTCTGCTCAGATGAATGGCAGACAGGTGGTGCTGCAGGTTGATCTACCTGCTGAGCTCAGATTCAGACTATCAAACTCAAGGCCAGTTTCAGTTGGTGGACTCAGTATGTTCTTAGTCATGGAGGACCCAGCTTTCTTTCCCTGTGTGATTCACTGAGTCTAACATCTCACCACCTACACTGTTTGGCTAGTCAACATCTGGTCCTCTTGCTCTCCACAGCTGCCTTCCAGGGTTATCTCTCTTTGTGGATCAGACTACATTCAGGTTCCTGGTTTGTGGTTATTCCCTGCATTCAAGCCCCCATGCTCTCTTGATTTTACACAATAGTTTTTGTCTTGGGATGGCCTCTAACCATTGCTCTCCAAGTCATATCAATTGGCAGCAAAACAGGATTCCTCTCCTTTGCTGACTCATCTGCTGGAGAAACAAACAAAAAACCAAAACAAACCCACAACTGGACTGGAGGCTTGTGAGGCTGTGGGAGGCCCACACATCTTTCTGCCAAGGCTGGCTTACCTTTCAGATGGTGTCCCCCTACACCAGGGGTGTGTGTGTCTCAGAATCTCTGGAGGATGTGATTGGCAGGCTTTCTTCTTTTTGGTCTCTTCAAGCTGGTCTTTTTCTCTAGATTTTCATGTGTCCTGACAGCACCTTTGTGAAATTCTAGAGCTCCTCCTGCCGTTAATCTTCGGAGATTAAGAGAGTATGTTTCTCTTTACTCTGATTCTTCTTCTCTTAGTCACACAGAAGCAGTTTGTAGTCTGAACCCTGAAATTCAGGGAGGAACGGGGAGGGGGGTAGAGGGAGGGGAAACTGTAATCAGGATATATATTTGTTGTGGGAAATATTAAAAAAGAACTGACACGTTCCCATGCTTGTGCCAGCAACTCTCTGCCCCAGTGGTCTGGTCAGGCATTGGTCAACTTGTTTTATCTCATGGAGACTCTGACTCAGAACTCCACAATCTCTCCACCCAGCCCCCTAGGTTCCCACTGGTGGGTCCTTACCAAGCCCACCTGTGCTTCAAATCCCCCACAACCTTTGTGTTGCACATTTAGCACACCCATGCTTTACAGGATACCTTTCTCTCTTGAACCCAGATGAGCCGCCCCCACTGTGTGAAGGGAAAGCCAACACAAACTTAGTTCAGAAACAATGGTAACTCAATCTCTGGGCACAACAACTAAAACCTAATCTTGTAAGCCTTATTAAAATCTGATTCCTCTGGTGGCGAATCCTTACACATCCGCCATGATACCGGGAAACTCTAGCAGCTACATCTTACATATATGCTGTCCCCATTCCAAAAGACCTAAAACTCTCTCCTGCTTCCTCTCTTCCTCTGACCAATCCGGAAGTCCCGCCTACTCACCCAGTGATTGGCTCCTTTATTCTTTAAGGGATTGGTTCACAAGAAGCCACCTGTGCAGATAACTCATTCCTCATTCCAGGCAGTCTCTCCCGGGGGAGCAGAATTAACATAAAATACAGGCAGCACAGAGCCATCCACAACATATGTAATGTGAGAGAAAAAAAAAAAAAGTCTATCTCAATACAAGGAAAATAAATAAGTAAACTCTTTCTTTTGTAAGTTGCCTTGGGCGTGGTAGGTTTTTTGGTTTTTGTTTGTTTGTTTGAAGACTGTTTTTGGTTTAAGCTGAGGGAAAACATCCCAACAGCACAGGGAAAACCCTCAAGGATGACTGAGTCTTCTCTGAAGACAAACCCCCCTCTTCAGGACACTTTAATGTCAAGCCTTTTATAGCCACAAAATCCATTAAGGCTTCTGCATTAGTGACTATTTAATTGCTGATATAAAACACTATGACTAAGGCTACTTACGAAAGAAAGCGTTTGCTTTTATTTATTATTTTATTTTTTACTGAAATCGATTTTGTTTTCTTTTCTTTCCTTTCCTTTCCTTTTCTTTTTTTTTTTTTTTTTTTTTTTTTTTTTTTTTGTGAACCAATAAAGCTTTACTAGGCTTATGTTCAGGAATATGGGTGAGGGGTTTTTCACGGGAGTGGAAATGACTCAGACAGATAGAGAACCAAGGCTGTCACAGTGAGAGAATTCCCAACCACTGGGCTCTCTCTCCAACTCCCTACAGTGAGAGACTTCCTAACCACTGGGCTCTCCTCCAGCTCCCTAGTTTGTTTTTGTCTTTGAGGCAGGGTCTATGTAGCTCTGGTTGGTCTGGAACTTGCCACGTAGAGCAGGCTGTTCTTAAACACATACGTACAGATCTACCTGCCTCTGTGCTAGGACTAAAGGCCTGTGCCATCACACCTGGCCCACTTTGGGTTTTGGAGACAGGGTCCAGTGTGAGCCAGCATCGCTTCCCACACCTTATGTAGCCAAGGATAACCTTGCACTTGTGATCTCCCATCTCTCCCTCCCTAAGCTGGCCTGTCCTAAGCAAGCTAAACGTGTGCATACTCTATCTGGAGTGGATCCACTCCGAACTGTACACCCTAAATACACGTGCAAGGTCATGTGGATGACTACGTAAGCCAACACACAGAGGTAACTGGGATACGGGCACCCGTGGAATGTGCAAGAGGAGCCAAGAACAGGAGCATACTCCATAGGCCCCGCCCTCAAGAGATGCGGCTGGAGGATCAGGAGTTCAAGGACAGCCTCAGCTAAGGATCTAGTTTGAGGCTGGCCTGACTTAGAGAGCCTGTCTGGATAAAAAATGCAGCAGATAAAAAGACCTGAACTAGGAAACATGGCTGAATCTCATTGACAACGGTGAGTGGGCAAAAGAAGGCTCTGCTGGCCTTACTTATCTTAAAGGTCTCATTACTAATTTATCATTAGTGTGTAGGACTGTGTGCTTCCACCCAAATGTGGAGGTCAGAAGACAACTTGCAGGAGTCAGTTCTATCTTTCTACCACGAGGGTCCCGGGAATCAGTCAAATTATCGTGCCCGTTGCCAAGGGATCTTGCCAGCCCTGATGACAATAATGCTAGTTTCTAAAAAGAAAATCTACATTTTTCAGGTCTTTGAATCTGCACCTGTCTCTGAAGTAAGTATCCCATCCAAGGGAGACCCAGGACCAGGGAGGTTGTCACATCCCAAAGTTAAGGACTGGCAGCACTTGAACCTTTTTTCTCTGGGCTGAGCTTAGAAGCCTGGGCAAGCCATGGGGTGACCTTCATCTCTCCACAGGGTAAGAAACTCACTGACCACTCTGTCCTAGGGCTCAGTTTGCCCAACTCTAGGCTGGCTCGAAGGCAGCAATGCTGTCCCAAGCATTGTTGCATCTGGCTGCAACCAGCACTGTGCAGGAAAATACCGCTTAAGTAATGCCAGATGTGGGGCATCGGCCTCTGCTTCTTTCTGGGTTTCAAGGGCACACAAGCCCACAACTGCCATTGGCTCCAAGAGGGTGGCTAAAGAAGGCAGCAGTATCCAGAAACAATGCAGCCAAGTAGGCGGCTTCCTGGGCACTGGGATCCTCTGCGAGATATTCTTCCAGGCCGTCCAGGAGTAGAAGGGATGGAGTTGGTGCTGGGGCTTCATGGGCAGAGGCCAGCAGCTGGAGAAGCTCTTGAATTGAGGATGGGTACTGGAATCGAACCTTCTGGAGCCGCCAATACTCTCGCGCTGTGGGTGTACTGAGCGGCAGGCTCTGAAGGGGCCTTCGCATCACGAAGAGGACAGACCCGCAGCCTTCCCCTGCCGCCTCAAGGGCGGCTGCAAACAGCAGCGACGTCTGCGCAGAGCGCGGAGCGCCGAGCAACAGCAATGGCGGCCAGGCAACGCCATCCTCTCCAGGCCTTGCCGCCCAGCCGGCATCCAGCACCCGCCTCAGCGCCTCCGCCATCGCCATTTGCTCTCGATTTTGTTTTCCTCACATAATATATCCTGATTACTGAAGGCTGGGAGAGATAGTTCAGCAGTAGAGCATGCTGGCTGCTCTTCCAAAGGTCCTGAGTTCAATTCCTAGCACCCACATGGCAGTCACAATCATCTATAACTGGGGTCCTATGAGATCCAATGCCTTCTTTCAATGTACAGATATACATAAGACAAAACACCCAAATCCATAACTGAATAAATCTTGAAAAATTATATATATACGTGTGTGTGTGTTACAGTTTCCCTCCTCTCTACTCCTCCCAATCCCTCTCTACCTACCCTTGCATCTGGATCCTACCCCTTTCTGTCTCTCATTAGAAAACAAGCAGTCTTCTAAGGAATAATATAATAATATAATACGGTAAAAAACAAAACAAAAAACCCTAACACATAAGAATGGGACAAAACAAACAACCAGAAAAAAAGAGCACAAGAGAAAGCAAAAGAGACAGAGCCTTACTGGTTCGCACACTCAGGAAGCCCATAAAACACTAATATGGAAGCCGTAAATAAAATAAAATTATAATAAAATGTAAATAAATAAGGAGACAAAAAATGAAAAAAGAAAAAGAAAAGCCCTGGTAGGACATTATGAGACAAGGAATCTCCGAAGATGCCATTTAGTTAGGGGTTTATTTTTTGGCCATTTACTGCTGGGCATACAGCTTACCTTTAAGAGTAGTTTGCTTCCCCAGTGAGATGCCCTTGGAGGAAACTAAATTTTCATTTGCAAGTGGCTATCAATTGGAGATGACTTCTCAGTTGGGAATGGGCATGTGTCCACTTCTCCTTTCAGCTATGGGACGCCATCTGCTGCAGACCAGTGTAGGCCCTGTGCATGCTGCCTCAGTCTCTGTGAGTTGATATGTGTATGAACTCAGGAGTGATAAATTATTTCTCTGCCTATGAAATGAGCCAGTTCAAGCCATTCAGCTATATTAAATGCTGGTTTGTTGTGAAGCTGCTCTCGGGTGAGTTCACTGCCCTCAAGGACTGACAAAAATTGAGACAGAGGGAGGTGGGGAGGGAGAGCACACAATGTCTGGATTATATAGGGAAGAGCCCTTTAGGGAAAGGGTAGCCCCTGGACTGGAAATTTTAGGGTTAAGAGCAGGGTGTGCCAGGTAGGGACTGAGGGATGCTGGAAGAATCTGGATGGCAGGTCTGCTTTGGTATGTATGATATGCACCTCAGTCCCTGGGGCTGGAAGCCAAACAAGGATTATGAACTACACGATCACATCCACATCGACTTACAGGGTTTTGTTTTCTTGGCATCCTTCATCCCCTCTGGCTCTTACACTCTTTCTGCCTCTTCTTCTGCAGAGTTCCCTGAGCCCTGAAGTGACATACCAGTTTAGGGCTGAGTGTTCTAGGGTCTCTCACTCTCTACATAATCTCTGGCTGTGCGTCTTTGCATTTGTTCCCGTCTACTACAGGAAGAAGCTTTTCTGATGTCCGCTGAGCAGGGCACTTATGAGTGTAGGAGAATGTCACAGGAGTTATTTATTGTTCTTTTTGTAGAACAGTAGAGTTTGCTTTTACCATAGTTCCCTGGGCTATCTATTCTCAGGTTCTCGATCATTCAAACAGTGTCAGGTAAGGGCTCCATCTCAAGAGTGAGCCTTAAGTCAAATCAGATATTGGTTGGTTGCTCCCTTAAGCCTGTGCCACCATTGTACTAGTGTATCTTGCAGACAGAACACCACTGTCAAAGGGTTTGTGGGTGGCTTAGTATTTATACTTCTCCTTTGGTAGCATGCAGAAAACTTTCCCATACCAAAGATGCTAGCATGTAGGGGTGTAGGCTCTGTCTAGATATCAGTTCAACTTCTTCATGTTCTATGAGTTGTGTAAATGTCGTCTTTAGCAATGGGACCTTGCCACCAGTTTGTGGAAAATAACCTATAATCTTAGGAACAGCTTGGATTTTTTGGGGGGGGTTCCTATGGGACCCCTTTGACAATTAGATGTAACCCATTCTCCATGCTAGAGAACCCATGCTCCATGCTGGACACAGTGACAAGAGCTGTCTAGTTGGGGCTCTGTCTCCTCATTATTTAGCAATTTTATTTAGATTGCTTTCACATACACATACACACATATACATATACAAATATATATACACAAATATATAAACATGTATATATAAACAAATATATATAGCATATAAACACACACACACACACACACACACACACACACACACGAAGCTTCTATTAAGTTTCCATGCTACTCCTTGAATATCCCTTAATTTAAAAATGGGTTAATGTAAAAAAAAAAAATGGGTTAATGTGTCTCTCTTCCCACATTGTCCCCCTTGCCACCCTTTTCCCTCCCCCTCTCCACTTGGTTCTTCTAGTCCAGCTCCCTCCCATCAATCTATAACTAACTATTCCATTCCCTTTTCTAAGGGAGATCTATTTACCCCTCCCCAACACTCCCCTCACCCAGTCTCTATCTAACTTTTGTGCTTCTATGGATTGTAGCTTGGTTACCATTGACTGAACAGATAAAATTTATATATAAGTGAGTAAATACTCAGAATGATTTTTTTTTTCTAATTCGATACATTTGCCTGTGAATTTCATGATGTCATTTTTTTTAACTGCTGAGTCATACTCCATTGTGTAAATACACCACATTTTCTGTATCCATTCTTCTGTTGAGGGGCATCTAGTGTGTTTCTAATTCCTGGCTATTATGAATAGAGCAGCATGGAATGACTGAGGAGGACCTCTGAGATAGAATGAAGCATCCTTTGGGTAAACACCCAGGAGTGGCATGGCTGGAGCTTGAGGTAGATCAATTTCCCTCTTTCTGAGAAACTGCCACACTGATTTTCATAGTGGCTCTACAAGTTTGTGTTCCCAACAGCAATGGATGAGTGTTCCCCCTCACAGCGCATCCTTGCCAGCAAAAGCTGTCACCTGTTTTATTGATCTTGGCCATTCTGATGGGTGTAAGATGAGATCTGAAAGTAGTTTTAACTTGTATTTCCCTGAAGCCTAAAGACACTAAACATCCCCTTCAGTGTTTCTCAACCATCTGGGGTTCCCTTTTTGAGAAATCTCTGTTTAGTTCTGTACCTTTCTGAGAAAGGGTTTCTCTGTCTAGCAGCTCCCTGGCAGTCCTGGATTTCACTTTGCAGACCAGGCTGGCCTTGCCTGCCTCTGCCTCCTGAATGCTGGCGTTACAGGCGTATGCCCATAGGACCTGGCTGTTGTACTTCTTTCTTTTTTAATGGGTTATTTGTTTTCTTGATAACTAGATTTTTTTTGAATTCTTTATATTTTTGGATATTTGCTCTCTATCGGATGTGTACTTGGTAAAAATCTTTTCCCATTGTGTAGGCTGTTACTTTGTATGAAAAGCAGAGTCCTTTACCATGTAGAAGCTTTTCAGTTTCATGCATTTATTCATTTATTAATTGTTGATCTTACAACCTAGGCTTCTGTTCAGAAAGATTTTTCCTGTGCCAATGAATGCAAGGCTATTCCCAATTTCTTCTTTTATAGGATTCAGCATATCTGGTTTTATGTTGAGGTCTTCCATCCACTGGAGTTCAGTTTTGTGCAGGGTGGTAAATATGGATCTATTTGGATTCTTCTACATGCAACCCTCCAGTTTGACCAGCAAAAATTGTTAAAGATGGTGTCTTTTTGCCAATGTGCATTTCTGGTTTTATAAAAGTCAGGTGTCCGTAGGTGTGTGGATTTAAGTCTGGGCCTTCAATTTGATTCCATTGATCAACATGTTTGTTCTGTGACAATACCACACTGTGTTACTAGCTCTGTAGTAACAACCCAGTTGGGGGTGGTGATATGTCCTGCAGTTCTTTTATTATTCAGAATTGTTTTAGCTACCCTGGTGTATTTGTGTTTGTGTGTGTGTGTCCATATGAAACTGAAAATTGTCCTTTCAAGATCTGTGAAGAATTGTATTGGAATTTTGTTTTTTAAAGATTTTTATTTATTTTTTTTATATATGAGTATACTGTCGCTGTCTTCAGACACAGCAGAAGAGGTCATCAGAACCCATTACAGATGGTTGTGAGCCACCATGTGGTTGCTGGGATTTGAACTTAGGACCTCTGGAAGAACAGCCAGTGCTCTTAACTGCTGAGCCATCTCTCCAGCTCCGTATTGGACTTTTTATGGGGATTGAATTTAATCTAAAGATTGCTTTCTGCAGTCTGATCATTTTTACCACATTAATTATACTGATCAATGAACTCAATGAACGTGGAAGATTTTTCCATCTTCTCATATCTTCTTCATTTTCTTTTTTCTTAGCATCTTATAGTTTTTAAAAATGATTTTTAAAATTTACTTATTTATTACATGTAAGTATACTGTAGCTCTCTTCAGACACCCTAGAAGAGGGCATCAGATTTCGTCACAGATGGTTGTGAGCCACCATCTGGTTGCTGGGATTTGAAGAGCAGTCAGTGCTCTTAACCGCTGAGTCATCTCTCCAGCCCTATAGTTTTTATTATACAAGGTTTTTTTGTTTTGTTTTGTTTTGTTTTGTTTTGTTTTGTTTTTGTGTGTGTGTTTTTACTGATAGTTTATATTACTTGAGGCTATGGTGAAAGGCTTTGTTTACTGGAGTTTTTCTTAGTCTGTCATTTGTATACAGGAGGGCTTCTGATTTTTGTGAGTTAATTTTGTATCCAGCTGCTTTGCTGAAAGTGTGTATCAGCTGTAAGAGTTGCCTGGTGAAATTTTTAAGGCTACTTATGTATACTATCATATTATCTATAAATAATGATACTATGACTCCCCCTTTCAAACTGTATCTGCTTGATCTCCTTCAGTTGTCTTATTGCTCTAGCTAAGACTTCATGTAGTGTATTGGTTAGGGAAAATGGGGACAGCCTTGTCTTGTTCTTGATTTTCATGGAATTGCTTTGATTTTTTTCTTCATTTAAGTTGATGTTGGCTATGAACTTGCCATAAACTGCCTTCATTATGTTGGTGTATGCCACTTGTATTTCTCTTACCTCTAGGACTTTTATCTTGAAGGTGTGTGGATGTTGTCCGAGGCCTTTTCTGCATCTAATGAGATGATCATGTGGGGTTTGTCTTTTTAATTTGTTTTAATGGTGGATTGAATTTTTCTCTTTATGTATGTTGAACCATCCCTGCATCTCTGAGATGAGCCTTACTTGATCATGGTTGATGATCTTTTGGATGTGATCTTGGATTCAGTTGCAAGTATTTTATTGAGAATTTCTTCATCATGCTCACAAGGGAAATTGGTCTGTAGTTGTCACTGGACAGTGACTGCACATACCTTTAGTTCTCTTTCTTTGTTGGGTCTTTATGTGGTTTGGCTATCAGGGTAACTGTGACCTCATAGAATTAATTCAGCAATGTCCTACTGTTTCTATTTTGTTTAGCGGTCAGAAGAGGGAATTAAATACCCTGTAGCCAGAGTGGTACCGAGAACCAAACTTAGATCCTCTGAAAGAGCTAGTACTCTTAACCTCTCCTAACCTGGAGCCATCTCTCCAGGCCTCATAATTGATTGATTGATTGATTGATTGATTGATTGAGATAAGGTCTCTTGTAGCCCAGGCTGGACTTGAACTCTGTATGTAGCCAAGGATGACTTTAAACTTCTGAGTTTCTGTCTCTACTTCCTCAGAGATGGGATAATATACATACATCATCTTACCTTGCTTCTGCCATGCTGAGATCACACATGGGCCCTGTGGATGCACTTTACCACTTGAGCTACGCCCACAGCCTCCAGATGTTTGTTTTAAAAGAAAAATTATAAATCAGGAAGAAGAGTAAAGAGTTAATAAAATTATAAAAGTTTTATTTTTCTTTCTAAAAATTTATTTATTTGGTGTGTATGTGTGAGTCTGTGTGTGTGTGTGTGTGTGTGCGTGTGTACGCGAGTGCCTGTGTATGTTCATACAAACCACAGTGTGAGTGTGAAGATCAGTGGACAAGTTTTAGGGCCTTGGCTCTCTCCTATTTTGTTTCGTTTCTGTTGTTTTAATTTCTAAAACTCATCATCTGTGTATGTGTATGCATGTGCACAATTGATGGTGGAGGCATTGTGTCATGTGTGCATGTAGAGGTCAGAAGGCGGCTTGAGGCTGGGTTTCTCCTACTGTTTCTCCTCCTGTGCTACATAGTCAAGCTTTCTCACATCTTGCTGTAGTACTGGGATCACAGATGTGTACTTCACATTTAGGCTAATACTCAGGTTCAGGGGTTGAACTTTGGTCATCAGAACTGCATGGCAATAATTTTTACCAGCTAAGAATCAGGTATATTTGCTACTTGAAAAGGGTCTTTTCCTTTAAATCACCGTATGGCTTAGTTCTTGAGTTTTTTTGTTTGTTTGTTTGTTTGTTTGTTTGCTGACTACAGTATATTATCTCAATTTTTCAATGCTTATTTCAACTTTGTGGTCACTACTAAACCAATCTTCATTTAGTATGACTTTAATCATGAAGGCCAAAAAATGAATGAAAGAGAGCTAAAAGACGGAAAAAAAGAAAGGAAAAAAGATACACACACACACACACACACAGAGAGAGAGAGAGAGAGAGAGAGAGAGAGAGAGAGAGAGAGAGAGAAAACTGTTGTTTGTAGATGTCTAGGTCTCCAGGTCACATCACAGTCTTGTGGTCAGTTGTCATGGCCATGACTGACACATGCTACAGAAAGCATAAAATCACACACACACACACACACACACACACTCCGCCCCATCAGGTGTATGTTTTGTTTCTTTCCTTTTTACTCCACAGCAAAGGAGATGAAGGGGCGCATCTATAGAATTATGTGGCCCAGTAGCAGCCTTTGTTCCTGCCTTGTCCTGCCCTTAGGGTAAAACTCAAAGCTCCTCTTTATTCAGTCCAAGAAAGAAAATCCATCTAAAGGCACTAGGCTCTAGAGGAAAGCTTTGCAAAGAAAAGAGGCTGATGGGTTCCATATACATCACACAGTAAAATTTAATAACTCCCCACCCCCACCCCACACACACTAAGCAGTTCTGATGCCCCTGAGTTCATCCTGGGACACCAGCCACCCCTCCTACAGGCTGTTCTCTGAGTGGCCCTCCCGGAGCTGCCTGCTCACAGTGGCTTTCCAGTTCCTAGGCTCTTCTTTCCAACTCCAAAATTTATTTTTCTCTTACAAAACATTCCTGTTTTCTCTTGGATTCTCCAATGTTGCATCTTAACCCCTGTTACAGAAAGTAAAATATGAAATGCAAAAAATACCATCCAGGGTCTCGGGTTCAGCTCAGTGATGAAGTACACCCTTAGCACTCATGAGGCCTGGGCCCAATCCCCAGCACTTGACAAACAAGGAAACGAATGGGAATTTTGCTTGGTTGAAAATATTCTTTTTCAGTCACATGAGCCATCATAAAGTGAAGATTCTGGTGTGTGTAGCTGAGAGCCTTAAGGATTACAAATTCCCAGAATATTAACTATGGGGTTATGTGCATAGCTCAGCTGCAAAGTGCTTGCCTGGTATGTATGAAGCTCTGGGGGAATAGATTCCTAACATTGGGGTGTGGGGAAGGGAAGCCTAATGTAGTGGTGCACACCAGAGGCCAGCTTGTGACATGGCAACACACTGTCTTTAAAAAAACATAGCTTTCAGGTTAAGAGCACAGGAATCCTGGGTTCAATTCCCAGCAACCACATAGTGGCTCACAACCATCTGTAATGGGATCTGATGCCTTCTTCTCCTGTGTCTGAAGACAGTGACAGTGTATTCATATATATTGTTTAAAAAAAAAAACCAACCCCCCCCAAAACCATTGTGTGTGTGTGTGTGTGTGTGTGTGTGTGTGTGTGTGTGTGTGTGGTGTTTATAGTGGGGTGGAAGAAGGCTAGAGAGATGACTCAACAGCTAAGAGCATTTGCTGTTCTTCCAGTGGATAGGGGATCAGTGCCAGCACCCACTCAGCAGCTCATGGTGTCTGGAACTCAGTTCCTTAGAGAGGATCTGATGACCTCCAAGGACACCACAGACATATGGTGCACTTATAAACATATAGGCACATGTTCAAACATAGAAAATAAAAATAAATAAATCTTAAAGGAAACAAACTTGGATGGAGGATTTGAGCCTATAACCCAGGAGGTGAGTGTTGTGCCAGGAAGCGTTCATGAACCCCAAAAGACCCCAGGAGACGCCAAGGAGCTGACTCAGATATAGTCACATTAAGGTCTCTTTATCACAAGCTCGTGCTTAGACTCTCTGTCAACCTTGACACAGCAGGATGGGAAGGTAGAGCAGCCCTGAGCCCTCATCAGGATAACATTTTATAGGAAATGGCAAGTAAGCAAGGCGGGGGGGGGGGGGGTCAAAGTTGGATGTTTTGAAGCAAAACCATGATCACAAACTGAAACGATCAGACTGATCTTTGACTGACTGTTGTTAGGAAGTAGCTAGGGTAACTCTGAGGAATGGGCCACGGACAAACCATGGGTCCTTTCAGGTACTTGGGTGTAGCTTGGGTTCAGCTGCAGGTCAAAATCTCAGGCTTTTTCTTTTAAGATGGAGTAGGTTTGGCCTCTCAGAAGCAGGATAATTGATGCAAGTTCAAGGCCAGCCTGGTCTAGGAAACAATTTCCAGGCCAGCCAGAGATACATAGTGAAAACCTGTTTCAAAAAAGTCAAAGCAAAGCAAAGCAAAGCAAAATAAAACCGGAGACCCAGAATAAAATCCAATGAGGTCTCATTAATCATCATCTCAAATCTACTTCCCTTCTTCTTTTTAATACTTTATTTTCTTTTATGTGCAATGGTGTTTTACCTGCGTGTATACCTATGTGGGGTGTTGGATTCCCTGAAACTGGAGTTGCAGACAGCCATGAACTGCCATCTAGGTGCTGGGAATTTAACTTAGGTCTTCTGGAAGGGCAGCCAGTTCTCTTAACCACTGAGCCATTTCTCCAGCCTCCTATTTCCCCTCTTAAGGTAGATAGATTTGTAACACATATGATGTGGTCACATGACTAAATTATGACCAATAGAATGGGAGCAGAGGTGATCAGCACAACTTTAAAGTTACTTACTTAGAACCAGGCACAGTGGTTCACATCTATAGAGCAGGCACAGTGGTTCACACTTACAGAGCAGGCACAGTGGTTCACACTTACAGAGCAGGCACAGTGGTTCACACTTACAGAGCAGGCACAGTGGTTCACACTTATAGTTAAAGCACTTAGGAGATTGAAACAGGGGCACTGCTGCAAGTTTGAGGCCAGCCTGGGCTACACAGTTAATCAGGCCACCTTGGTCTACAGAATGAGAGTCAGTTTCAAAATAAGAACAAAACAAAGCCATTTGATTAAAAGGAAGGAAGCCACAGTTGATTTCTTCCTTTTCCTACTCCACTGGAGCAGAAAATTAGACCCAAGAGCAGCACAACTTGGGTCAATCGGCAAAAGCAACACCCTCGTAGCACCTTGCTGTTCCTAGCGTGAGCCATGGCTCAGTATCACCAGTGTCACCTATGAGCCTGCAAGGCAGAATCCTAAGTGCCTTTCCAGACACACTGAATCAGAGTCTGCAGTCTAACTAGATGTCCACATGATTTGTACTAATACTAACGTTTAAGAAGAACCTCAGAGTCCTGTGATGGGTGGAATCCCACCCATCACAACAGTGAACTACCTATACCTGCCTACCTTTGAGTCCTTCCAATCAGCTTTTAATTTTAGTAAGTTACACATAACAATAACACTTCTGATGAGCTGGGACAGAGCTACACAGTTAATCAGCAAAGCACATATGAGACCCTAGGTTCAGTCTCTAGCAAGACACACACACACACACACACACACACTCACTGTTTACTGTTGTGGGTTATGCGCGAATGTGTGTGTGTGTGTGTGTGTGTGTGTGTGTGTGTGTGTGTGTGTGTGTGTGTTACTGGAGTTCAGTAAGCCTTGCTCTCTCAGTCCCCGGCAACCACGGGTAACAATAGTTCATCAGTATTAAGGTCATACACATTGTTGTGAAACCTTCACCACCAACTGTCTCCAGGGTTCTTTTCATTTTATAAAAGTGACTCTTGAAACTCTAGAACCATCAAACAGCAACTGCCCCGCTTGCTATCCACCCCCAACCCCCACCGGCCCTGACCACCATGATTCTACTCTGGGGCCGTCAGGAAAGAGAAACAAATCTCTAAATTACCTACAGCTCAGATCTGCTCTATAGGACAAAAGAGTGATTTCCTCAGCTGCTGGGTGCTGGCAGCTGACGGTCTTAGTCCTGGCCTCTAGAATAAGCTGAGCTCAACCAGGTCTTTCTAGGGTCAACAAGTCCACATCCAAAAGGTGTGTGTGTGTGTGTGTGTGTGTGTGTGTGTGTGTGTGTGTGTGTAAAATCCCATGTCCCTAAGTTGGGGTAACCCTAGAGCAGTGGTTCTCAACCTCCTAAAGCTACAGATCTTTAATACAGTTCCTCACATTGTGCTGATCCCCAACCATAAATATTTTCATTGATACTACATAAGTGTAATTTTGCTGCTGTTATGAATTGTAATGCAAATGTCTGATATGTAGGATGATGTTAGGTAACCTTTGTGAAAGGGTTGTCTGACCTCCAAGGGGATCATGACCCACAAGCTGAGAACTGGTACCCAAGAGCCTCACTTCTTAAATTATGTGACTCTAAGGGGTCATTGAATACCTGAATAACATGAGCTTGCAAAATATACCTACATACATACATACATACATACATACATACATACATGTGTGTGTGTGTGTCAGTAAGACATTTCTGAATGTGCACATAGCCATCAAAAATTAACTCAACACCAAGTGCGGGATTCCCAGTGTTCTTGGCAGCCTCTCCTATGTCACATGGTATGTCTTCATGCTAAAAGTGCAGCCAGTGTGCCCGAGATGGCTACCTAAAACACTCCTACTTAGATTTGACGCTATTGTGTGTGATAAATAAAGTGTTTTTTTTTTTTTTTTTTTTTTTTTTTTTTTACTGTATCCACAAATTCTTCTGCTCTTATAGAAACACAGTGGTTTAACTTTGGAAAACAAATATTTTAAATACTTTCTCATCATGGTTTCTCAGCATGTGTGTATCAGTTGAGTGTATATGTATATATGTTTTGTTATGTTAGAATATTTGATTGTATAAATTGCTGATGAGTCATTAAAGATAAATAAATTATTGGGGGAGAATAAAATATGGAGTGTAAAAAATAAATTAGTTTTTAAGAGATAAATAAATAAATAAATAAATAAGCCAGGTGGTGGTCGGGCATGTCTTTAATCCCAGCACTCGGCAGAGGCAGAGGCAGAGGCAGAGGCAGAGGCAGAGGCAGAGGCAGAGGCAGAGGCAGAGGCAGAGGCAGAGGCAGAGGCAGAGGCAGAGGCAGAGGCAGAGGCAGAGGCAGAGGCAGAGGCAGAGGCAGAGGCAGAGGCAGAGGCAGAGGCAGAGGCAGAGGCAGAGGCAGAGGCAGAGGCAGAGGCAGGTGGATCTTTCAGTTTCAGGCCAGCCTGGTCTATGAATAAATTTGACTTGGGATTATGGCAGAATTTGCAATAACCTCTGAAAGGCCATAAACACACTTCTGCTGTTTTGTACTGTGTATTTGAGTAACAATGCATTCTTCAAATCAATGATTATAAAATCAAGATATCAATCAACTCTGAAAAAATTGAAAATTCGGGGTAGGGAGGTGGCTCAAGTGCTCCTCTAACACACAGAAAGTTCTAGGTTTGGTCCCAGTGCCACATAAAGAAGGCACAGTGGTGGATAACTAATCCCAGCACTTGGGAGCTAGAGGCAGGAGGATCAGAAGTTCAAGGTCACCCTCTGCAACATAGCAGATTTGAAGTCAGGCTGGTCTAAAAAAAAAAAAGATTTGATACACACACACACAGACACACACACAGACACACACACAGACACACACACAGACACACACACACACACACACACACTCAAAGGAGAAGGAAGAGGAGGAGGATGTAGTATGTAGCCAAATGGCTGAAGAGGTGGCTCATTGCTAAAGCAATCACCACTCAAGCATGAGAACTGGTGTTCAGATTCCCAGGCCCACAGGAAAGTTGATCAGTCAGTAATCCTGTCACTCAGATGGCAGAGGCAGTGGATCCTTTGGGCAAGTTGGCTAGCTAGGCTAGCCAAATTGTTAGTCGAGGTTCAGTGGGAGACTGCAGTCAAGATTTAACCCATTGTTGTTGTGACAATGTCTCCCAATGTAGCTCTGGCTGTCCTGGAACTTACTATGTAGACCAGGCTGGCTTTGAGCTGATAGAGAGCTTCTTGCCTGTACTACCAGGAGCAAGAATTAAGGCCTACACTCCCCTCTGACTTGATCTTTATATAAAAATAAAGAAGCATATCCTCTCATTAGTATTTGTATTTGCTTGTGTCTTTGATAAATAGTAAAATTACATATATGTTAAAGAAAAGTTTTAAGATAAATTATCTTCATAGTTATTTTCAATAATGCTTGACTTGTAGACTTTTAATGTGCCTATACACTGGGTTGCAGACACATTTCTATGTCGTAAAGGGGACAGCAGGGCAAACGTCTGATAAACCCTGCTCTAAAGGACCATCCCAAGTTGGCACCTCTCTTGAGTTAGTCATTTTCTTACTTAGGGTTGCTACTGCTGTGAGGAAGTAGTCCATGGAGTGTTGCAGGCCATTTGATCACAGTGTGAACCCCAAGATTATGTTATCTACTGAAAAAGAACTGTTTTTAGTTGTGGGGTGGCTCAGCCCTTAGCACACACCTTTAATCCCTCTGACTGGAATACACAGGCATCCTTAGTACACACCTTTACTCTCAGACAATAAAGGTAAAGTTAGTTTGTAGAAGACACAGCTATATTAGCTATGTCTAATTGAGTGGCAGACAAAGTGATGAATCAGAGAAAGATTTGACAGAATAGGAAATGTCCAGCTCACGTGAGAGGAGAGAGAGGAAAAGGAGGCTACTTAAGAGAGAGCAGCACAGTGGGTGGGGAAGGCAGCTTTACCGGGGCAGTTGTACAGAGACAGGTTGCAGAGAGAGAAAACAAGCTAGACACGGGTGAAGACAGAACAAGTCAGAGAAGGAGAAGGAGCCAGAAGATTAGAACAGATTGCCAAAGTTAGTATGAGGCTAAGCATAGCAGTTCAGGGGAAGCCAAGTGAAAGAAGCCAGATTGAATAAGTCAGCTTAGAAGAGAATTTGAGCCAGAACAGCTGAGTTGAATCAGAAAGCCAGAGATCAGAAAGAATAAGAAAAAGTGAGCATCTTAAGCATTAAGTCTCAGAGGCTGAAAACATTCTAGACCTAGCTAAGAAGCTCGTCTAAGAGACTAGAGCCTTCTAGGACTAGGCCTAGGTTAGCCAATGGAGACAGTAAGCCTTGGAGACAACAATTAGTATAGGAGAATAAAGTGACTTTTACAATGGAGGGGTGCTGCTTACTGGCTTGCTCCCCATGGCTTGCTAAGCCTACTTTCTTATAGAACCCAGAACCACCAGCCCAGAGGTAGTCCCACCCACAATAGGCTGGGCTCTCCCATATCAATCACTAACAAAATGCCTTACAGTCTATCCATAGTCTGATCTTATTGAGGCAATTTCTCCAACTGTGGCTTCCTCCTCTCCAGTGACTCTAGCTTGTGTCAAGTTGACTTAAAACTAGCCAGCATAGTCATCAAGGAAGTGGGCTTGAAACTATGATATGATAACACCAAACTTGCCTTTCCATTCTTTTATTGTTATTATTTTAATGATTTGTTTTGTATTTTATGTGTCTGATTCTTTTGCCTGCCTGGCACACACACGTGTGTACCATATGTGTGCCTGGTGTTTGTTGAGGTCAGAAGAGGCCATTGGATTCCTTGGAATATGAGTTATAGGTGTTTGTGAGCTGCCATGTGGGTGTAGGGAACTGAACCTGAGTCCCCTGCAAGAGCCAGTGTCCTGCCAGGCATGGTGGCACACGCCTTTAATCCCAGCACTTGGGAGGCAGATGCAGGCAAATTTCTGAGTTCGAGGCCAGCCTGGTCTACAGAGTGAGTTCCAGGACTACACAGAGAAACCCTGTCTCGAAAAAAACCCAAAAAACCCAAAAAACCAAAAAAAAAAAAAAAACAAAACAAAACAAAAAGAGCCACTGTCCTTAACTACTGTGTCAGCTCTTCATCCCCTGTCTCTTTCATTCTTTAACAGTCTCCCGTTGGGGCTTAGTGGTAGAGTGCTGCTCAGCATACACAAGCCCTGAGTTCTATCCCAAGCACCACTACAACAAAATCCAGTGTCCAAGAGAGACATGATAGCTCATGCCTGTAATTCCAGCGTTTGGGAAGTTAAGGCAGAAGGGTTACTACCAGTTGGACGCTATCCTAGACTACTAATGAGTTCCAGGTCACTTGGGTCTAAAGAAAAAGACCCTGTCTACAAAACAAATGAAAGCTTCTCTAGTTTCTCTCTCCCTTTCTCTCCCTCCCACAGATACACACACACACACACACACACACACACACACACACATTTGAGTGTCTATTGCAAAGCAGAAATCTAATTAAAATTTATTTTAACAAAACCTAGTGTACTGGTACTCAGGAGATTGAGGCAGAAGGATCACAGGTTAGAGGCCAGCCTCGGCTAAATGATGAGATCTTTCCTCTGTTTCTGAATCTCTTTCTCTGTCTTTCTGTCCCTATCTATCTATCTATCTATCTATCTATCTATCTATCTATCTATCTATCTATCTATCTACCTATCTATCTTATATTTTTTTTCCTCCATAGGTTATACTTTAGCTATGGTGCCTAAAAATTCATCAGCACCCAGGCATGGTAGCCCACACCTTTAATCCTAGCACTTGGGAGGCAAAGGCAGGTGAAATCTCTGTGAGTTTGAGGCCACCCTGATCTTTGTAGTGAGTTCCAGGCCAGCCAGGGCAAAAAGAGAGAGCCTGTCTCAAAAATAAGCAAACAAAACCCTCCAAATAAACAAAGAAACCCGAGAGGTGGGGTTAAGGATGTATAGCTCCATTGGTAGAGTGCTTGCTAGCCACAAACAAAGCCCTGGGATGGCTCCCCAACACCACATAACTGGGTATGGTACATATTTGTAATCCCAGTGCTTGGGAGATAGAGGCAGAAGGTTCAAGGTTATCTTGAATTACCCAACAAACTCAAGACTAACCTGGGCTATAAGAAATCCTGTCTCAAAAACAAAACAGATTGCCAGCACCCACATGATAGTTCACAATAGTCTGTAACTTTAGTTCCAAGGGATCTAACATCCTCTTCTGACCTTTTTGGGCATCAAGCACACATGTAGTACACATATATACATGTAGGTAAAACACACACACAAACTTAAAATAAATACAGTAAATTTTAAAAGGGATGGAGTGGAGAGAAAGCTCATCAGGTTACTTGCCACACAACCTGGTGACACATGTTTAATCTCTAGGAGACACACAAAGATGAAAAAAGACCACCTGCCTCCACAGGTTCCTCTCTCCTCCCACTGCACCTGTGAGTGTGTGTGTGTCCCCATGGTGTGCACACTATAAATTTTCAAAGCCTTTAACAAAGCAAAAATCCAAGAGGAAACTTTGAAGTTATATGATAGATAAATAGCTATGACGGCCAGATAAGTATAAACAGGATTTTCACTGCTATCTATAAGAGACGTCAGCAGTCATGAGGATCCATGATAACTCTCAGAAGGGGATAGTCTCCTAGACTCCTGTCATTATGTTCTCACATTACTCCTAATCTAACGACATTCCCAGGAAAAACAAAAATGCCCCTGCTTTGAGAACCACAGCTCAAGAAAGACATTATTATGAATAATTAAAATAAATGAAGTTATTGTGTATCCTTTTTATGATGCCAGGGAAGGGTTACACACACAAACAGGGTTCCATAAATGGTTCCTGTGAGTCTCTGCAGTTAATTGTTTACACCATTTATTACCATTTTTACAAATAGGGAGACAGGCTCAGAGATATTAAGGCACTTGTATTGAGCCACCCAGTGAGTAAGTTATAGATCTTGGCCTTCCCTTAACCAGCTCACTACACCCGTGACTGAGATTGCACTGAACAATGTTTCCTGGGTGGTGATTGCCCACGCCAGTATCTGGCAGGCATAGCTCTGAGTTTCAAGGCCAGCCTGGTCTACAGAGTGAGTTCCAGGAAAGCCAGGGCTACATAGAGAAACCCTGTCTTGAGCAACAAACAAACAAAAAGAACTCCAAAAGGCCAACAAAAAGGGAAAGAAACAAAGAAGAGAAGGAAAGGGAAGAAGAGGGGAGAGGGGAGGGGAGAGAAGGGAAAGGCAAAATGATGTTTCTGGTTGAAGGCTCATTAGTGAAACTGCTAGGGTCTTGACGCTTACTCTCACTTTGGAGCCACACCCCCTGCGGTGGTGTGTGTGTGTGTGTGTGTGTGTGTGTGTTCAATTACCTGAGTTCTGGCTCAGGCAACTACTTATCAGACCTACAGTCCCACCCTTCTAACCCTCCTGCCCTATTTCCATGGCCACAGTTGCTCTTCAGGAAAGCTTCCCTCCACTTGGTTTCCTACAGGGTAAAAAAGAGGGTAGAATTTTTTTTTTTTTATGAGTGGTTGTGTTGGTTTTTATTCTAGAACTAGAACTCTTCCTCTGTGGGAGCCTGAAATGGGAACGGGCTGGCCTGGAAGTCTGTGTCGCCCTTCACTCACTGGAATCTTTGCCTTCTATACCCCAGCCAATTCAGCCTACTGTGCTTCTATTTTCCCTCCAAGCAAGCTGCTGTTCATGGGAATTTAAAGTACAATGTCATTCCCCAGCTCCTTGGGGTGGGATGGTGGGGGAGAGAATCTCAGCCCTGGGGGTCTATGTCAGCTTCATGTTTCGGAGCCTGGAGTTGGCTGGCCTCTTAGCAACCAACCATACTCCCCAAAGCAGGCTGTGGAGGATGAAGTGAGAAGGGGGAACAAGGCATGGCTTCTGGAAACCTTGCTTTTTATAAATAGCAAATGATTAAAACATCTTAATTTCACAACAGATGCAGGGGCATCATGGAATACAGTGTGGACTATTCAGAAACATTCACAATAAAGCCTTGATTTAGATCCCTAGCTCTTGAGTGACCAGTGGAGATATGCATATTTTCCTTGGACTTGAATTGAAAGCTGAAGTAGCACTTTAGACATTTCTCCAGGGTTGTGGTTCTTAACCTAAGCTGTGACGCTTTAATATAGTTCCTCATGTTGTGGTGACCCTCAAGCATGAAATTGCTTTCATTGCTGCTTCATAGCTAATTTTGCTACTGTTATGAATTATAATATAAATATCTGTGTTTTCCAATGGTCTTAAGCTACCCCTGTGAGAGAATCATCCAGCCCTATGGGGTTGTAACCCACAAGTTGAGAACCACTGTCATATGTTGTGACTTAAGATCATAACTAAAATTTAAAAGTCACTAAAAAATGGAAAGGCATCTGTGTTCATGGATTGGGAGATTTTATATTGTTCATATGTCGATACCACCCAAAGCAACATACAGATTTAACACAGCCACTGGGAAAATCCTAGCATTTTTGTTTTCCAGAAATAGAATTTGGAGTGGGAGAGATGGCTCGGCAGTTAAGAGCACTTGCTACTCTTCTGTAGGACCCAACCTTGGTTCCACCACATGGGGTGTCATACAACAGTCCAGCAACAGAGGATCTAACGCCCTTGACTGGCTTCATAGGCAGGCATACAAGTGGCATACATTCACATTCATATACATGTAGAAACATATTTTGTTTGTTTGTTTTTTGAGACAAGGTGTATCTGTGTAGCCTTTACTGTCCTTGAACTCACTCTGTAGACCAGGCTGGTCTCAAACTCACAATCCATATGCCACTGCCTTCCTAGTGCTGAGATTAAAGGCATATGCCATCACCACACAATACAGGAATTTGGGGGGGGGGGTGCAGTGAACTTTTATTTATGGTATTCAAGAGTGTAGGGAGGGCTCCCTAGGTTCCTCCTGTTATTATGGAGGTCTGGGATGGAAATTGTGAGGGAGATGCTCAGTGTTGGGGGCCAAGTTGGGATAGGGATTCCTCAGCAACCAAGGGCCTCTCTCTTACTCTCAGTGCCCTTGCTGGGGTGGGCGGTCCAGGGTTTCTTACTCCTTGGAGGCCGTGTAGGCCATGAGGTCCACCACTCTGTTACTATAGCCATATTCATTGTCATACCAGGAAATGAGCTTTACAAAATTGTCATTGAGAGCAATGTCAACCCCAGAACAAAAGGTGGAAGAGTAAGAGTTGCTGTTGAAGTTGCAGGTGACAACCTGGTCCTCAGTGTAGCCCAGGATGCCCTTCAGTGGGTCCTCAGATGCCTGAATCACCACCTTTTTGATGTCATCATACTTGGCAGGTTTCTTTCTCTGGGCAGCATGTCAGATCCACAAGGGATACATTGGGGGTAGGAACATGGAAGGCCATGCCAGTGAGCTTCCTGTTCGGCTCTGGGATGACCTTGCCCACAGCCTTGGCAGCACCAGTGGATGCAGAGATGATGTTCTGGGTAGCCCCACATTCATCATGCCACAGTTTTCCAGAGGGACCATCCACAGTCTTCTGAGTGGCAGTGATGGCATGGACCATGGTCATGAGCCTTTCCACGATGGCAAAGTTGGATGACCTTGGCCGGGGGCGTGGGGTGGGACTAAGCAGTTGGAGTTGGTGGTGCAGGATGCATTGCTGACAATCTTGAGTGAGTTGTCATATTTTTTATGGTTCACACCCATCACAAACATGGGGACATCGGCAAAAGGGGCGGAGATGATGACCCTTTCGGCCCCACCCTTCAAGTGAATCTGGAACTTCTCCACGGAGGTAAAGATGCCAGTAGACTCCACGACATACTCAGCACCAGCATCACCCCATTTGATGTTATCAGGATCTCACTCCTGGAAGATGGTGATGGGCTTCCTGTTGATGGCAAGCTTCCCATTCTCGGCCTTGACTGTGCCGTTGAATTTGCCATGGGTGGAGTCAGACTGGAACATGGAGACCATATAGTTGAGGTCAATGAAGGGGTCATTGATGGCAACAATCTCCACTTTGCCAAGTGCAGAGCAGAAGGCGGCCCTGGTAACCAGGCGCCCAATACAGCCAAATCCGTTCACACCAACCTTCACCATCTTGTCTACGGAATGAGATTGGCACTGCACAAGACAATGCATCTGTCTCTAGAACAGGGAGGAACAGAGAGCCCACAGTAAATATTTTTAATATAAAAAGAAAAAAAAACAACAAAAACTTCAGGGTTAGGGTTGGGTGGAAGTAGTGGCTCAAGCATTTAATTCCAACACTGGGAAGACAGAGGCAGGTGGATCTCCGAGTTTGGGGCCAACCTGGTCTAAAGAGAGAGTTCCAGAGTAGTCAGAGCTACATAGTGAGACCCTGTCTTAAAAAACAAAACACAAGAAAACTCAAACCAAAATTAAAAAAAAAAAAGAAGTGTTTTCATGCAACTTTCGGCCCTCATTAAGACCCGTGTATTACATGGGCCAGCCAGATGGCTTAGAGGGCAAGGGGCCTACTGTCAAGCCTGGTGACACAAGCTCAGTCTGTCTTATACACACTGTAGAAGAAAAAAGCCTGGCTCTTGAAAGTTGTCCTCTGTTAAAATGTAAGCTCTGTGAAGGCATAGGGTTTTTTGTTTTTTGTTTTGTTTTTGTTGTTGTTGTTGTTGTATTTTATTTTATTTTATTTTATTTTATTTTATTTTATTTTATTTTATTTAAACTCCACTGTTAGCATTTGCTGGAGCTAGGAATATTCCAGAAGGTCAATTCCAGTGCCACTTTGCTATACTAGTTAAATCCAGCTCAGACCCCTGGGAGGAAAAGCAGAGCTAGGGCAAATGCAATAAGTGTGGGCTGCCCACGCTAATTCTTCTTGGTCTCCTGGGGGCCCCGTCATTTTGTTCCTGTGCTGGTGGCCTCCTGAAATTCTTGTTGAATTCAGCTGGTCTTTCTGGGGGAAGGGAGAGGGGGTATGTGATGAAAAGAATAAGAAGCAGTAAGCCATGAATACTGTCATGTTTTCCTACCGCAAAGACATTCTTATCTGGTACCAACCACAGTTCTGTGAAGAGATTCAGAGATGCTGGAAACGAAGCTTCATTTTCAACCTCACCTACACACTGTTTAGCTGCCTCCCCCCTTCCTGAAATCAGGCCACAGCTCCCCTTTCGCAGGTCTCTCTCTGGGACAGAGTTGATAAGAAAGTGTGCTGAGCTGGAACCTTGTGGCACCCACCCCCAACCCCTTTCAAGACAAGGTCCAACTTTGCAGCTTTATCTAACCTGGAACTCAATATGTAGACTAGGCTGACCTGTGACCCTATTGCCACCCAAGTAGTGAGATTGTGGGTGTATGCCACCATGACAGGCTGAAAAACTATTTTAAAATCAACTCTCAGTACAGGTAACAAAAGTTTATATGAAAGTGTTCACCATACCTAGCAATAAACATGTTCTAGGTTAGGTTAAAATGTAAGCCCAGCATGAAGTCCAAGTAGGGTAGAAAAATGAGCTATGTAGCTTTGCATGAAACCTCTATGGGCAGAGTTTCATTAAGAGGTCCTATTTTTGACTTGACCCTTTGCTCTTTTTGGTGGGTGATGGGCCATGATGATTGAAACAGGGTCTCATTGTAGCCCATCCTGACCTGAAGTTGCTGTGTAGCCAAGAATGATCTTCAACTGTTGACTCTCCTGTCTCCATCTCTAGGTGCTGGGATTAAAGAAGGCGTGGGTCACCATGGGATGGCTACATTTGGCTGTCAGTTTTACTGCATCTGGAATGAACTACAATCCAGAAAGGGAGGGTACACATTTGAGAGATTTTTTTTCTTTGTTTGAAATGGGTGAATCTACTTCTAATCTTGACCTTTGGGTAGGAAGACACACACCTTTGATCCGGATCTTAAGGCTGGAAGAAACATATCTTTGATCCAGATCTTGAAGTGGAAAGACATACCTTAACTCTGGACCATATCTTCTGCTGAAAGTTAATATAAGGACATAAAAGGAGGAGGCCTTTGCTCTCTGCCTGCTTGTCCTCACCTTGCTAGCAGATCCATTTCTTCACTGGCATTAGAGCTTACTTCTTTGGGATTCTAGCATATACTGAAGACCAGCCAAGACATCTAGTGGACACCTTGTGGACTGAGCAACTACTGTTCTTAGACTTTCTGTCCACAGCTAGCCATTGTTGGATTAGCTGAACTATAGCCTCTAAGTCATTCCAATAAATCCCCATATATAGAGATAGAGATAGAGATAGAGATAGAGATAGAGATAGAGATAGAGGTAGAGGTAGAGGTAGAGGTAGAGGTAGAGGTAGAGGTAGAGGTAGAGGTAGAGGTAGAGGTAGAGATAGAGATAGAGATAGAGATAGATTTATTCTATAAGTTCTGTGAATCTTGACTAATACACAGCATTATTCCAGGCCTACTCTTCTTTTTCTTTTCCTATGAAAAAATCCAACCTTTAACACTATAAACTCTTGCAAACCTTTCTGCAATTTGGCATTAAATATTAAAAGTTATAAAATGTTTATAGCCTTTGACCCAGCAATCCCGGACCTTGGCAACACATTCTAAGAGAAACATTGTGAGCACACAAGACTGTGGCCTTAGTTTAACAGTTCTGTGTTAAAAACAGCCTAGATAAATAGCAAGAATAGCAAGAGGGACAAGTAAATATGGATTATTGTGCAACCACTAAAATTTATAATTAGGCAAACTATGTGGTAACTTGGAAAATAGCTCCCAAGATAATGTTACTTGAGGTGACTGGGAGACGCGTGTATACATGCCTCAGGATTCAACTATTTTAGTTTGCACTTTCAAAATGAGGAGACAAAAGGGAGATACAAGAGAAAATACAAACCATGTTTAGCAAGATTGTGGAGGTTTGGTTTCTTTTAAAACTTACTGTTATACTATTACTGTTTGTGTTATTTAAAAATAAGGAGGCGTTCTGGAAGCTCATCTCTGGTTTTGGGAGTTTAAAGGGTTTGGAAGAAATGATTCCGTCCTAGGTTAAAATGAGAGCTGGGGTGCCCTTAGAGGTGAATGGCTAAAATCATCATGGCCGCTGTGATTCACATGAGCATTTCCTCTTTTCTAAGCATTAAGTTAAGAGTGTTTTGTTTCTGTTTGAAAGCCTTATCTTCCTCATCTGTCTCTTTGGCCTCCTTCTTGGCCTATCTCAGGGGCTTCTTTTTGCTACCTTTGAGGCTCAACATGATATCTTCGGCGCCTTCCTCGGACCCTGATCCCAAGCCTTGGTGTCTTCTTGTGCTGAGACCCTCCCACTCTGATGCCAGGCAAACATAGTAGCTGACACTCTTCTGCTCCCACTTCCCTAGTGTTGGATTGTAGATCTGTGCCTTCACACAACTCACACTTGGTTTCTATGCCTATGTGGGCTTGAGGGGTCTCACAGACCATAGAATGGGCTCTGGGAAGGTAGGTTCTGGAGTCTATGAAGAGAGCACTCCTGTTCACTAAGTAGGGAGTCGGAAACTTCACAGAGCAGGACAACAAGAAAAAACATCCAGTGGAAATGGATATGACAGTCAAGCTCTTTGTCAAGACAGTTGATGGGATCTAAAAATGAATCAACAATAACCTCCTCATTTTTTAATAATATTTTTTATTACATCTGATCTATTTGTTTGTTTATGTGTCTGTTGGTTGAGTGTGGAAGCAAGTGGAGGTCAGAGGACAACTTGTGGAAGTCTGCACTCTCTTCTGGGCCCCAGGATTGAGCTCAGATCTCAAGCTTGCTGGCAAGCCTCTTTGCCTGCTGAGCCATCTTGTGGGCCTTCATTTGATGGTTTTAAGGCTACACGGAATGTCCTTGCTTGCAGAAATATATACTTAAGCATTGGAGTATATGGTATAGGGCATTGTGTTAGCATCTTACTGCTATGTGTGTGCATGTGCCTGTGTGTGTGCATGTGCGTGCTGTGTGTATGTGTGCTATTCACATGTATGCTTGAATTTGAGAAGGCCAGAGACTCTCAGGTATCCTGCTCGATTGTTCTTTGTTTTATTTTCTGGAGACAAGATCTCTCACTGGCCTGGAACTGTGCTGACAATCAGCAGGCACAGTGATCCTCACTGTGTCTCCAGTCCTCACATTGCTAGGGTGACAGGTTAGCATGGCCATGCTCAGCTTTTTACTTAGGTGTTGGGGATTCCAGCATAGGTCCTTATGTTTGTACAACAAACTCCCACCCGAGTCACCTCTCTATCCCCAACATTTTACTCTTTAATGATTTCTGAAGGAAAAACTCTTTGTGCTACATTTATACATTTCTTAGACGTTTTGAGGTTTTTAGAAACAAAAGAAAAAAGGAAAAGCCAAATTATATTTTTATATATGTATGTATATATACATATATGTGCACACACACACACACACACACACACATATATATATATGTGTGTATATATATATGTTAGACAGAATGAACTATAAAGACACACACTAAGCTGCTCACAGTGGGTATTTCTGAAAAGGCAGCAAGAAAGCAGTGTAGGAGCAAGGAGATAGTTGGAAATGTTATTTTATAAACTTGTGTACTGACACAGAAAAGATATACCTCTAAAGAGCAAGGCTCTAACTTGAAATAACTGACTATTTTTTGGTCTTTGTTTATGGTACTGGGGCTCAGACTGGTCTTAACATGACTAGGGCTGCTAAGAGAATGAAAAAAGAACAGAGAAGCTGGGGTTGGGTGATCAGTGCAGGCCCTTTGAAGCCACACCCACTACTGCAACAACCCCAGCTTGTTGGCTTTGTGAACAGCACAGGGTTGGCCTGTCTCAGTAGGAGGTCTCTGCAGGTTGACAGTTTCTGCTGTAAACATCCAGGATGAGGAAGTGGCAGTTGGTAGTTTTTGCATACCCTAGTCAACTGTCCATAAACACTTGTGTTTGTACACACTGTGGATATTCAAACTCTGACCAGAGGAAGGCTTTGCCATCTCTCCCGTCCCCACTGACTCAAGGCTTGCCATGCCCACAGTCTGAAGCACTGGGTTCTAGGCATGGCCATGCCTGTGTCAAACACGACCCATTCATTCCCGAATCCGTCTGTCCTTTACACATTCTCTCAATGCTTCCTTGGCTTCCCACACCAACTTAGGATCTTATGCACGCTAAACACATATTTTATCACCGAGCTACACCCCAGCTGAATGACAGTGCTGCAAAGAACTATCAGTCCTAACTCTACCTCTGACAGGCTGTGCCAATCAGACTAATGTGTTGTTTGTTCTACATTTATGGTTTTGGGGCTCAAACATATGCCCTTGGCAATGATCTATACTCTAGCCTTAGACTGACAGTTTAGAGAAATGAATGAATGAATGAATGAATGAATGAATGATTATTTCTGGAGACAAGGTCTCCATGTGTGTTCCTGGCTAGCCTGGAATTCTCTGTGTAGATCTGGCTGACTTTGAATTCATAGAGATCTCTTGCTTCTGCCTCCCATAGGTTGTGATTAGATATATGGAACACTACATTTGGCTAAAAAAAATTTTTTTTCAAATTTTGGAAATTACAATTATCTTAGTGTGTGTGTGTGTGTGTGTGTGTGTGTGTGTGTGATATGTTCCTCATTTACAAGTCAGAGGTCATTTGGGGGAATGAGTTCCTTCCTTCCATCCTGTGGGTCCTGAGGCATAAACTCGGGTCTGTGGTAAGCACCCTTTCTGATGAGTTAAGTTTTAACACACTTTAAAGATCATTTATGTATTAGCTCCTACCATGAATGGCTTCTGTCTCTTTAGCTTATTTTGAAGAAGTCAGCCAACCTTCTCACAACTAAATTTAGTTTCCAATTTGTTTATATTGTTGAAGCTTTCCTTCCTAGGTATTTGGAAAATGTTAAGTCATTGAGTCACCGGAGCTGTGCTGTATTCGTATAAACAGAGAAGAAACGCCATGATCAAATATTTAGAGAAGAAACAATAATGAGGACACAAATGCTGCAAATACTGTGTTAAAGCATTAGCATAAAAGCCTGAACTTTTCTTTCTTTCAGGTGCTGGGAATTGAACCTAGAGACATATGCATGCGAGGCAAAGGCTCTGCCACTGGACTGGGGACCAACCTTAGTCCAAAAGTTTGAGATTTCCTTATAGCTCCGTGAATGTTCAAGAATTTAATAACTGTTTGAAGAGAGCTTCACAGTCAATTTTACACTTATGCTAGACTATAATTAATTGCTTCTGATTGATTTTCCTCAGCAGGTGCAGATGTAGAGGGGAAACAGGGATGGGATATAGTTCAGCAGATAAAGTGCTCACTTCGAAACTGTAAGACCTGAGTTTAATTCCATCCCTAGCCTCCAAGTCAAAATTTAGGCTCAGTGGCAGCTTCAGCAACCATAGCGTTGGGAAGGGGAGACAGGTGGATCCTGAGGACTTGCTGACCTGCTACTATACCTCAAATGGTAAGGTCAAGATTCAGCGAGAGATCCTATCTCAATGGGAGAGAGGAGGGGATTGGGAGTTTGGAGGGTCGGTAAACTTTTTTTATTTTATTCACCGTCCAGTCTTTATCCCCTCTCAGTCCACCCTCCCACAGTTCCTCATCCCATTCCTACTCCTCCCTGTCTCCAAGAGGTTGTCCCCCCCCCCCCACCACAACTCACCACAACCCTGCCAGGCCTCCCCACTCCCTGGGTTTTTAAGTCTCTTCAGGGTTAGGCACATCTTCTCTCACTGAGGCCAGACCAGGCAGTCCTCTACTGTATATGTGCCAGGGGCCTCATACCAGCTGGTGTATGCTGCCTGGTTGTACACAATTTTAAGTTGGGAAGCAGAGGCTAGTGAATCCTGTGAGTTTGAGGCCAGTTGCAGTGCAGCCTTGACAGAGCTACATAATGAGACCTTGTCTTAGATAGATAGATAGATAGATAGATAGATGAATAATACTACTAATGTACAAACATATACATAGATGATAGATACAAAGATACATAGATACATACATGATACTACTAATATACATATAAATATATACATAGATGATAGATACAAAGATACATAGATGCATATATGCACTGATGATAATAAATAGTTGATAGATATATGCATACATAGATGATTGATTGATATATACATAGATGGTACATGGATGGGCAACAGATAGCTAGAGACATAGATACATAGATACAGGGATTCATAGATAGGTACATAATAAAATAAAGTGAGTCACACACATACAAGAAAGGAAAAAACTGGACGAAATAATGTAAAAACTAACCAGAGTTTTACAATTACTTTTTTTTTTAAAGGAAGTTTTAAGACTTTGAGAACAGTATGTAGGCAGGGCCACTTAAGGCTTTTGAGTGACATTTCATGGCATTTATTACATGCAGTGTTTTAAAGTCACACACTGTAACTACATTTTAGGTATGCCTCCATACTAGTGAGAACCCTACCATACACAGCCATCTCAGGGATTGATTTCTGGCCTCGTTTTCCCTTTCTCTGCCATTTGAGACCACATACCACTCAACGTTAATAAATACAGTAATGTAGCAGGGCATGATGGTACAGACCCATAATCCCAGTGCTCAGGGGGCCGAGTAAGAATATCATAGGTTTGAGCCCAATCTCAGCTAAAGTCCAATGCCTTACTAAAGACTAGGCAAAACAAAAACAAAAACAAAAACAAAAACAAAAACAAAAACAAAAACAAAAACCAAACATAGCCATACATTTATATGAGCTCCTTCAAGGTGCTTGATTTAAAAAAGAACTCATATTTGGAAGATGGTTAAATTTATTCTTTCTTTCTTTCTTTCTTTCTTTCTTTCTTTCTTTCTTTCTTTCTTTCTTTCTCTCTTTCTCTCTTTCTCTCTTTCTCTCTTTCTTTCTTCCTTCCTTCCTTTCTTTCTTTCTTTCTTTCTTTCTTTCTTTCTTTCTTTCTTTCTTTCTTTCTCTCTTTCTTTCTTTCTTTCTTTCTTTCTTTCTTTCAAGTTTTAAATTTTCTTTTTTAAAAATTAGATATTTTCTTCATTTACATTTCAAATGCTATCCCCTTTCCTAGTTTCCTTTCCAAAAGTCCCCTATACCCTCCCCCCTGCCCTGCTCCCCAACCCACCACTCCCCCTTCCTGGCCCTGGTGTTCCCCTGTACTGGGGCATATAAAGTTTGCTAAACCAAGGGCCTCTCCTCCCATTGATGGCCAACTAGGCCATCCTCTGCTACATATGCAACTAGATACACAAGCTCTGGGCAGTACTGGTTAGTTCATATTGTTGTTCCTCCTATAGGGCTGCAGACCCCTTTAGCTCCTTGGGTACTTTCTCTAGCTCCTCCATTGGGAACCCTGTGTTCCATCCAATAGCTGACTGTGAGTATCCACTTCTGTGTTTGCCAGGCACTGGCATAGCCTCACAAGAGACAGCCATATCAGGGTCCTATCAGCAAAATCTTGCCGGCGTATGCAATAGTGGCTGTTTATGGAGTGGATCCCTAGGTGGGGCAGTCTCTGGATGGTCCTTCCTTCCATTTCTTTCTTTTTTTTTAGCAACATGCATAATTAGATTTTTCAGCTTCTTTTGCATGCCCAAAGTACCCAGTACTATCTTTGACTCACAAAAAATTAAAGGACTTGTTGACTAAAAAAAAAAAAAAAAAAGCCTTACTCTAGTATGTGTCCTTAGAGACCCGTTCCCCAGTTCTAATTCCCTACGGTTTGTATAAAAATAAACGAGGACTAAACTGTGTTACAGAAACAAACTCAAACTTCTGGGATACTGGATCACGCCTTTTTACCCTTTTACTGATAACTATAGAAAAACTGTGTGTGCGTGTGCACATACACCCCCACACACACACACACACATGCAGAAGGTAGTTCACCTTAAGTTCTTGCTAACATTATAATTAACAAAGAATCGGGTTAGGCATGCGTTGTTATAGTGTTTGAAAATAAGTGTTATTTATGAGCCAGGTGTGGCAGCACTGACCTATAATCCCAACTCTCCAGAGGAATCGTACATTTGAGGCCAACCTAGGGCAGAGAGCAAAGTCAAGGCTATCCTGGCTATGCAGCAAGGCTCTACTTCAAAATTAAATTTATTCATCTCTTAATAATAATAGTAGTAATAATAATATACATACTATTCTATGGAGCACGGGATTTGTTAAATAAGCTTTGAGAAACTCTATCTAGGCATAAATTCCTGTGAAATAATTGTGTCTGGGTTTAGAAAATAAACATCTGCACTTGTATAGATTATTCATAGACGTGACTCTTTTTTTGTTTTGTTTTGAGTCAGGGTCTCACTATGTAGTCTTGGAACTCAGAATGGAGACCAGACCTGCCTGGAACTCTCAGGGATCCTCTTGTCCCTCCTTTCTAAGGAATATTTGTATTTCCAAAGGAAAGCAGTTAAAAGACCGACCTCTGGCTTTGGCTTACCTTGTTTCAAACCATGCCTCAGTTTCCTAACTCAAGTCCCTTGCTCATGAGTGACTCCGAGGATCAGGCCTACACAACCAGAAAACAGAGTTCCTGTCAAAAAGCTGTAGCTTTTTATTTTTATTTTTTATATTTTTGGTTGTGAGCCTAGCCTTTAACAACTGAGCCATTTCTCCAGCACTATTTTTATTTTTTAAAAGACTTGCTTTATTTTTAATCGTATATGTGTCTGTCTGTCTGTATATGTCATATATGTATAAGTGTGTGCGTGTGCATGTCTGTATATACCATGTATGTGTGTGTACATGTCTGTGTGTGGGGTCATATGCATGTATGTCTGTATATGTTACGTATGTGTGTGTGCATGTGTGAGTGTGTGTGCCTGTGTGTGTCTCTGTGTGTGCATGTGTGAGTGTGTGTGCCTGTGTGTGTGTCTGTGTGTGTGCATGTGTGAGTGTGTGTGCCTGTGTGTGTGCCTCTGTGTGTGCATCTGTGAGTGTGTGTGCCTGTGTGTGTGTCTGTGTGTGTGCATGTGTGAGTGTGTGTGCCTGAGGAAGCATAGTTGCCAGGTGCCCTGGAGCTGGACTTTGAGGTGGTTGGGAGCTGCATAGTGGTGGTACTTAAACTTGTGTTCTCTGGAAGAGTAATGGAGACTCTTAACTCATGAGCCATTTCTTCCTACTGAGCTCTAGCTTTTTAAAAACCGATTTCCCTGGCTAAGTTTCCATTGGTTTCATACTTGCTGGATGGCCACCCATCCTCCCCAAGTCTTTGTGTGTGTGTGTGGGGAGGGTACACTGCTTTTCTCACGTGGCCTCCTCTCTAAGCACACTTCCTACTTCATACCCTCCCAGGTTTCTCCGAGACAGAGTTCAGGTAGGTCAGGTGGGCCTCAAACTCAGTGTAGCCAAGATGACCTTGGGTTTCTGATCTTCTTTCCTCCAAGTGGTGTTGTCACTAGCATGTAATCCATGTTCGTGCTCCATATTTATGCGGTGCTAGGAATCTAATCCAGAGCGTGGCCATCAAAACTTTTCTGTCTCTTGTGCTGTTCTGTCTTAGGAATTTGCTAGGCAAAGTAACATAATTTAATACAATAACTATAATAAGAAAGCACATTGCTTTTTGTTGGTATATGGGGTGGTTAATTTTGCTTGTCAACTGGTGGGATTCATAGTCACTATGGAAATGAATCCCCAGTTATGTGTGAGGAACATTTTAGATTAGGTTAACAGAGGTGGGAAGACCTGCCCTAAGTGTGGGTTTCGTTATTTGCCAGGCTGGAGAAATGCAAGCTGAGAACTAGCAGTCACCCTCTCTGCTTCCTGTCAGACCTACACAAGCTCATGCTGCCCGACTATGACTGACTGTGCTCTGTAACTGTAACCCAGATTAAACTCCTCCTCTTCCTCCTCCTCCTCCTCCTCCTCTTTCCTCCTCCTCTTGGTTTCTTAAGACAGGGTTTCACTGTGTAGCCCTTGCCATCCTGGAACTTTCTCTGTAGACCAGGCTAGCCTTGAACTCACAAAGACCCATCTGTATCTATCTCCGTGGCACTGGAATTAAAAGCATGTGCTACCACCTCCCTGCTAAGAATCTTCCTACTTTTAAATTGCTTTTTGACAGATATTTTTGTTCCAGCAATGGGGAAAGTAACCAATACACTATATTACTGAAAAGACTGTTCAATGCTA
Source organism: Mus musculus (assembly GCF_000001635.26). Taxonomy (NCBI): domain Eukaryota; kingdom Metazoa; phylum Chordata; class Mammalia; order Rodentia; family Muridae; genus Mus; species Mus musculus. Next base: position 104,526,418 of record NC_000068.7, on the reverse strand, counting down.
GGAATACTCGAAACCACGGCCATGGGGCTTGGCGACAGCTCTGTACAAGCATGGGTCAGAGCTCCAGCACTCACATAAAAGACAAGTATGGCCATTGCTCCCAGTGCCTCCTGGGAATGTAAGCGAGATCCTGGGGACTTATTGGCTAGCCAACCTAGTCCAATCAGAGACCCTGCCAGAAAACAAAATGAAATACCAAAAGACCTCACAAGGTAGGCAGCTCCTAACCTCTAGCCTCATGTACACAGGCACATACATATACTCTCTCTCTCTCTCTCTCTCTCTCACACACACACACACACACACACACACACAAACCAAGCATGCTATGTTGTTCTTAGGAAATTCTCATCCAGATCATAGCTCTGGTAAATTATTTTACTTCTAATGGATCATGGTAGTAACAGTGACTTCTATCAGGTCCCTAGGAATGAGATGGGAAAAAGAAAAACCGAGGCAAAATTTAGATCTGTTAAGATGTGCTTATGGCCTAGAAGTTTATTGTTAATTTGTACAACATGTTCTGAAGGAAAAAAAAAAACAGCTTCCTAAATTTGAACTTGAGGCTGACATAGAGAGAAGCAATCTGACACCTCTGTTGCAACCCATCTATTTGCAACAGCAGAAAAACAAACTCAAATAAAACTTATCTCTGAGATCTTGCTAAGGTGCGGCTGAGTGGATGATGTCACTTCTCCTTTCTCGAGCTTTGAAAGCCCTGTGAGGCCAGGTTCCAGATGTGGACTCTACTCATGATGCATGCGACTGGCATCTCTCCCAGGATGCTGCTGTCCCTGAACATTTCAGTTTCTGATAAGGCTGAGGGTTTCTATTTTAAGTGGCGGCTTGACAAACGTTTACTCAATATGTTTAGATTTTACTGATTTTTTTTTTTGTATCCTGCTTTTAGGTTATATATTAAGCATTTGACTGACTGTTGAATGCAAAACCAACAACACATGCAAAAGTCAGCTTGGCAAATGTCTTCAACGTTTTTAAAGATGGCTGTAAACATTTTGAGTGTACAGTAAGTGCTGCTTCTGGCAAAGCAGGCCACCGGGAAAAGGGTTTTGCTAATCGGATGGCTTAGTTTTATTGCTTTTGTGATGAAAAACTGTAGAGTACTTTAGGTATTTTTTGTCAAGAGAGATGCTAGCATAGTGGCAAGAGGGAAAGGACTGTTTGATAAATGAGTATTTGGAGCTGCAAGTGCTTACGAGCAGTATCCTTTAAATGAAGTGACAAAAAAAGAAATTAATGTGGGATTGCCTCTGTGTAAGTTGCAGAGCTTGCAAGATCCCAACCAGAGAACAGTAGAAACAGTGGAAACAAATAGATGCTCAGCTGCTCTCCCAGAGAACCCAGGTTGCGTTCCCTGCACCCACGTGGAGTAGCTCCCAACCACCTGTACCTGAAATTCTAGGAGATTGGATACCCTGTTCTGGCCTCCATGGCAACTATGTTCTTTGTCATGCTCTCTCTCTCTCTCTCTCCCTCTCTCTCTCTCTCTCCCTCTCTCTCCCTCTCTCTCTCTCTCTCTCTCTCTCTCTCTCACACACACACACACACACCCCAAATATTATTTTAATATACACGAGTGAGACCAGGTGTGGTAGTATATGCCTTTAATTCCAGGGAAGGCAGAGGTAGGTCAATTTCTTTGAGTTCCAGGACAGCCAGATCTATATAATAAAGATCCTGTTTTATAAATAAATAAATATCCTTGTTAGGGTTTTACAGCTATGAAGAGACACTGTGACAATGTAACTTTTTAAAAACATGATTTATTTATTTTTGCTTTATTTAGATTGGTGCTCTGCCCAAGTGTCTGTCTGTGTGAAGGTGTCAGATCCCCTGAAATTAAAGTTACAGACAGTTGTGAGCTGCCATGTGAGTGCTGGAACTGAACCCAGGTCCTTTGGAAGAGCAGCCAGTTCTCTTAACCATTGAACCATCTCTTCAACCCACATGTAAATTCTTATAAAAGAGAACATTTAATTGGGACTGGCTTACAGTTTCAGAAGTTTAGTCCATTATTGTCAAGACAGGAAACGTGGTGGCGTTTGGGCCACCATGGTGCCGGAGACAGAGCTGAGAGTTCTACATCTTGATCTGAAAAAGGCAACAAGGACAGACTGTGTGTTACATTGGACATAGCTTGAGCATAGGAGACCTCAAAACCTGCCCCCAATAATTCCACTTCCTCCAATAAGACCACCTCTACTCCAAAAAGACCACACTTCCTAATAGTGCCACTCCCTATGGGCCATGCATTCAAACACTTGAGTCTGTACCTATTCAAATTGCAACAATTAATTAAAATTTAAAAAAATACATTACTGACATTATATGTTTGAGATCATTATATTATAAAGATGATTGTGTGTGTGTCTGTGTGTTTGCAGTATGTGTGTGCCATAGGAGAACAGTGTATAGATATGTGTAAATGGGGGTGCATACCTCATGCTTAAAGGCCAGAGGAGGATGTTGAGTGTCCCGCTCAATTACCTTCCACCATACTCTCTTGAGACAAGACCTTTTACTGGATCTGGAGCTAGACTGACATCTAGCAAGCCATTGAGATAATCTTCTCTCAGTTCCACAGAGTTACAGGGGTTGTGACCACGTCCACTTTTTACGTGGGTACTTTGAATTCAGAATGGAAATGAGGTCACGACTCTCCTAAGGTATGGTTGAGAAAGCTTTATTGTAGAAACGAAGGGGACAACAACCAGAGGCATCTGGAAGGGTCCTGAAGGAATCAGGCTATGAGAGGGAAGTGGGGAGGGGCTGGAAGGAGGGAGAGGGGAAGAGAAGAGAGGGGGAAGGGGAAGGGGAAGGGGAAGGGGAAGGGGAAGGGGAAGGGGAAGGGGAAGGGGAAGGGAGGGCCAGAGAGAAGCTGTGGAACAAGAGGCTAAGAGCAATTCAGGAGACCAAGAGAGATTCAGGAGTAGAGCCAGTTAGGAGCCAAGAGGGCACAGTACTCAAAATGGCTGAGTTAAAGAGGGCAGAGAAATCGAAAGCCCACCCCTTGGTTGGAGATGTTTAGGGTAGAAGGCCTCATGAGAAGTGCTGGGAGGAGCCCCAGGTACTGAGTGAGACTTGTGCTCACACTGAAGGCACACTTACTCACGAGCCATGTTCCCAGCACCAGCCAGCAAGGACAGTTTTGATATGCATATATGAATTCCTCTGTGTAGCCCTGGCCATCTTTAAACTTGCTTCATAGACCAGGCTGGCCTCGAACTCAGCAATCCTTCTGCCTCTGCCTCTGCCTCTGCCTCTCGAGAGATGGCATTAAAATCACGTGCTACCACTGCCTGGCTCATATATGTGAGAATAAAAATCTGTGAATGATAAAGGCAGAGAAGTCAGTATTAGGCTGGGATGTAGCTTGGTTGGTTGAGTGCCTACTTAACCCACCAGAAGCCCTGAGTTCAATCCCCATGCATAAAACCAGGGGTAATGGGCTACAGACTTAATCCCAGCACTGAGAAGGTGAAACACAAGAATCAAAAATTCAAGGTCATCCCCCGCTACATATGAAATCCTGTTTGTGCTACATAAGATCCTGTCTCTAAAACCACAACACAGCGTTGAATTTCTGAGTTTAGTTAAACTGTACCTTGAAGTGGCTGAAAAGATGGCTCAGCGTTAAGAGAGCTGGTTACTCTTCCAGGGGATCCATACTCAGTCCCCAGAGCCCTCGTGGTTGCTCACAACTGTCTGCAGTTCCGGTTCTAGGAGATTGTGTGCTCTCTTCTGTCCGCCTTGGGCATTTTCTTTGTTTTGTTTTGTTTTTGAGACAGGGTTTCTCTGTGTAGGTCTTGCTGTCCTGTAACTCACTTTTTAGACCAGGCTGGCCTCGAACTCAGAAATCTGCCTGCCTCTACCTCCCAAGTGCTGGGATTAAAGGCATGCGCCACCACCGCCCGGCCGGCATTTTCATATACAGGGTATACCTAACACACACCTAAATACATACCGGCAAAAAAATTCAATAAAAAAAAAACCACCAAAACCAAAAAACCCTGTACCTTATAATTCTGATGAATATTATTTAAACAATTTTGCGTGGTAAAATAGTAATAGCATACAACCGAGCCAAAGGATAGAATTGGATCCTATTTTCTGGTTCATGCCTCCTGGGTTGACTGGATAATATTGTAAATGTGGCTCTGTACATTATTTGCATGAAGAAGCCAGGGCTTGACTCAAGGCAGGAAAACAATCTTGATAAACTATTCCTCCTGCACTTGTATTAAGGAGTATCTTGGTTGACTTAGGCACACCCCAATTCTACTTCCCAGGACCGATGGCAAGAAAGGATATCTAGGGTCCAAAAGGAAGGGAAAAAAATAAAAACAGCGCACAGGCAGGCAGATTTCTGAGTTCGAGGCCAGCCTGGTCTACAGAGTGAGTTCCAGGACAGCCAGGGCTACACAGAGAAACCCTGTCTCGAAAAACCAAAATAAATAAATAAATAAATAAATAAATAAATAAATAAATAAATAAATAAAATAAAATAAATAATAATAATAATAAATAAAAACAGCAACAAAAGTGACAAAATTCCAATGTCAATTTCCTGGAGGAAGACGAATGTGGGCCGCTGACTCAGGCTCTGATAGAGATCCAGCAGTTGGTTTTCTGAAAACGTCAAGCTTTGATCAGAGCATTAGCTCTGTGGCGATCATCTCTTTGCTTACCTGTAGCCCAAGCTGACCTTGAACTTCAGATTCTCCTGTCTTCATCTCCTAAATGCTAGGATTGCAGGAATGAGACACCACACCTGACTTCAAATGTTTTATTTACTTTTCTTTTTAAACACCCATGAACGTCTACCCCTGCGTCCCGGAATTAAAGATCATTATGTATTCCAGGCTGGCTTCAAACTCCTCCAGCCTCAGCCTCCAAGATACTGGCACTCCGGGAACATGCTGTGGGGCCCACCTCACCACTCCCTTTTATGTTTATTTTATTTTATTTTATTTTTGGTTTTTCGAGACAGGGTTTCTCTGTGTAGCCCTGGCTGTCCTGGAACTCACTTTGTAGACCAGGCTGGCCTCGAACTCAGAGATCCACCTGCCTCTGCCTCCCAAGTGATGGGATTAAAGGCGTGCACCACCACACCCGGCTTATGTTTATTTTAAAACAGGTTTTCAGGAAGTTTCCCAGGCATTTCTTGCTGTTACCCCTTTCTTCCTTCCTTCCTTCCTTCCTTCCTTCCTTCCTTCCTTCCTTCCTTCCTTCCTTCCTTCCTTCCTTTCTTTCTTTCTTTCTTTCTTTCTTTCTTTCTTTCTTTCTTTCTTTCTTTCTTTCTTTCTTTCTTTCTTTCTTTCTGAGATCAGGTTACTCTACACTGACCTGAAACTGACTATGTAGATAGATCAGGCTGGCCTTAATATCAGAGATCTGCCTGCCAAATTAAAGATGTGCATGGTCACCATTCCTGACTGATTCCCTCCTCTTTGTGTGTGTGTGTGTGTGTTATGTGCAGGTACCCTGGGCGACCAGAAGAAGGTACTGGATCCCCTGGAACTAGTTATAGAAAGGCAGTTTTGAGCGGCTTGACACAGATGCTGGAAGCCAAATTTAAGTCCTTTGGAATTACTGCAAATACTCTTTACCACAAAGCCATCTCTGCAGCTTCTAGTGGTCTTTTTCTTTTTTTCCTATTTTGGAAAAAAAAAAAAAAAGCCAAACTTTTCACATACGTCCTATAAAGTGAGTTTTGAAGACCTGTTTGTTGGTTTGTTTGTTTTGAAACAGGGCTCACTCTGTAGCTCAGGCCATCCTCCATCTTATTATGTAGCCCCAGGGAGGCCCTGGGCCTGCAGCAATCCTTGGCTGTCTCTATAAAGTTGGACTGGGAAGGAACACATGCCCCAAGAGCTTTTCTGGATTGTGCCCTAACCTGCCCTGCCTGTGCACACAGGCTCAATAGTCACAACCTTCTTTACAAAAGGCCTGTTTTCAAAAGCTGGACAACTGTGACGTCTTTGGAATTTATAAACATCTAACCTAGGATTTCCTCTGGTTGGTCATCTGTTTCCTTGTTTTAGAAGATGAAACGGTGTTAGGCTGTGTTTTTAAATGCTAGATTTGCTTTGCAAATACAGGAAAAGCAACATGTTCTAATTTGCTTAGATTGGTATCCACATAATTCGAGATACCAGCTCCAGATGGGCTGTGTGTGTGCCCATGAATACAGAAATACATGCATTGTGTGTGTGCATTGAAATGTTATATCCTATATTGATATGTAGCAATTGGATTAAAAAAAAAACAACTTTTCTTTTTTTTGGTTTTTGGAGACAGGGTTTCTCTGTATAGCCCTGGCTGTCCTGGAACTCACTTTGTAGACCAGGCTGGCCTCGAACTCAGAAATCCGCCTGCCTCTGCCTCCCAAGTGCTGGGATTAAAGGCATGGGCCACCACGCCTGGTAAAACATGGTTTTAAAAAGAAGAATAATCAGGGTTTTATGGCACACACCTGTAATTTTAACACTCAGGTATCAGGAAGACTATCTTGAACACTAGGCCACCTCGGTCTACATAATGAATGGAAGGCCGGACTGAGCTACAGAATGAGATCTACCTGATCTTAATAAAACAAACAAACAAACAAACAAACAAACAAAAATCAAAACGAAAGAAAAAAAGAAAAGGTAAAAGAAAAAAAAAGGAAAATTCAGAGCTGAGGTAGTGATGGTGATGATGATGGTGGTGGTGGTGGTGGTGATGATGGTGATGATGATGATGATGACAAAACCCAATAGCTCTGTGTAGTGGCATAAGCCTATAATGCCTGCACTAGGGAGGCAGAGGGAAGAGGACTGAGAGTTCTAGCCTCGGATACAAAACAAGGTACTGTCTCCAAAGCCAAAAGCAAGATGGGAGAGGGGCTCATGAGGCCCTGCCTCCAGTTGAGGCGCTGTTGGCAGTTGATGGCCCCTGAGGGAGGGAGAGTCATTTTCTTTGTGGGTCTGGCCCCACCTTCAGTGGATCGCCCAACACTCCTGTGCATGCAGGCAGCACTTATAGAAAAAGAAGAAGATACAGAGTGGGGAGAGGCATGGACTGGGGGAGCTGGGGCAGTTGGGGGGTGGATATGATCAAAATACATTGTGCACACTATGAAATTTTCAAATAACAAATAAGAAGCATTACATAATATACATGTACATTTACATTTAAAAACAAAAGAAATGCAAAGGAGCAGCTTGTGTATGTATACATGCACATGGATACCTGTGTATATACACACGTGAATAATATGATGATGGAGATTTTAGGAGGTTATATGTAAGTTTTGTGGGGGGGAGGAGCATTCTCTTACTAAATAGCTTAGACTGACTCAGAACTCATTATGTAGCCCAGACTAGTCTCAAACTCACAACCCTCCTTCCCCACCTTTCTAAATGTTGGCATCCACAGGAATGTGCCCTAATACTGGGCTTGATCATTCTTTAAACATTTGTGACAACGGAGAGACACTGAACCATAGTGAGCATGCTTAATGCAGCTTAGCTTAACAGCTACTCGATCCGTTTATTTTCCTTAAATCAACAAGGGCCGTCAGTTTGGTAGCTCTGTAATCCTAGCACTGGGAGACTGAGGCAAGAGAAAGGTACCAGTTTAAGGCCAGTCTAGGCTACAGTGTGAGATATTGTTTTAAGATGAAACAAAGCAAAACAAAAGAAAAAGAAAGAAGGAGAAGAAAAAGGGTAGTTTTTATTATTTAAATCATAGAGTTAGAATTCATTAATTAGTATGCTCTTATTACAACAAGGTGTTTCAGCATGGTGGTGATGGTGACACAACCTTTAATTTCAGCACTAGGGAGGCAGAGACAGGAGGATCTTTGTGAGTTCAAGGTCAACCTGGTCTACAAAGAGAGTTCCAGGACAGCCAAGGCTACTCAGAGAAACCCTGTCTTGAAAAACCAAACCAACCAACCAACCAACAAATACTGCCCCCCCCCAAAAAAAACCCAACAAACAAAAACCCATAGTCTCTCTTTCTCTTTCTCTCTGATTTTTGGTTTTTGTTTTTTAAGAAAGGGCTTCTTCGTGTAGCCCTGGCTGTCCTGGTACTCCTCAGTAAACCAGGATGGCCCTGCCTGCCTCTGCCTCCTGAGTGCTGCTGGATTATAGGCAGGTATCAGCAACCATGGCTAGAATTTTTGTTTTAAGATGGATTACATATCAATTTAGCCTTTTAGGTCTTTATTATTTTTGAAAAGTTTTAAACAAGCTGTTTTTAATTTTTTTAATTGAAAAAATTTGATTCTTTCTAAGCTTATCGTGTTTTTTTACATCAGAATTTTACCAAAAGAGACTGGGCTAGAGCTCTAGCTCAAAATCCTGTCCTTTGTAGGAATTTCCATCATAATCTCTATAGTAGTTGGCTAGTTAGTTTTTCTGTTGTCTTTCTTGTTATTTATTTATTTATTTCATTAATTTATTTTTTGAGACAACGTTTACCAGTGGTGGGTATGGGGGGGTCAAATGGTTCCTAGTATGCTAGTTAGCTTTTGTCAATTTTGGTCACCTGGGAAGAGGCACCTTCAACTGATAAGTCACCTCTAATAGACTGGCCTATGGGCATGTCTGTGGGGGCATTTTATTGATTAGTATTGGAGGGCCCAACTTACTGTAGATGGTGTCAGCCCTGGATAGGTTGTCCTGTGTTGTTGAAGTAAGCTGAGCAAGCCATGGAAAGCCAGTAAGCCATTAAGCCAGTAAGCCAGTAAGCAATACTCCTCCGTCTCTGCTCAGTTCCTGCCTCCCGGTTCCTGCCCTGACTTGCCCTCAGTGATGTACTGTTACCTGGAAATGTACAATGAGATATTCCTCCTCAAGTTGCTTTTTTGTCATGATTATCACAGCAACAGAAAACAAACTGCCACGCTAGGTTGTGAACATCTTTTTTTTTTTTAAACTAGGTTTTTTTTTTTTTTTTTTTTTTTTTAAGAGTTGTTTATTTATTATATGTAAGAACACCGTAGCTGCCTTCAGACACTCCAGAAGAGGGCATCAGATCTTGTTACAGATGGTTGTGAGCCACCATGTGGTTGCTGGGATTTGAACTCAGGACCTTCAGAAGAGCAGTCGGGTGCTCTTAACCACTGAGCCATCTCTCCAGGCCTGGTTTTGAACATCTTATTCAGGAAACTGAAATAAGGGCACACACAAATTGCAAAGTAGGAAGAAAATGTTATTCAAAGTCAAAGTGACAGTAAAGATCAGGAAGAGGGCTGGAGTGATGGCTCAGAGGTTAAGAGCACTGACTCTGCTCTTCCAGAGGTCCTTAGTTCAATTCCCAGCAATCACATGGTGGCTCACAACCATCTGTAATGGGATCTGATGCCCTCTTCTGGTGTGTCTGAAGACTGCTACAGTATACTTATACAAAAAATAAATAAATAATTCTTAAAAAAAAAAAAAAGAAAAAAAAGATCAGGAAGAAATTGAGAGTGAGGACAGGCTACTCTGCTGAGGATCCTCTTGGGGTCTAAAGGAAGGAGAGTCTTTGAACATGTTATTCAGGTAATACTGAGCTACACCCTACGTCCTCTTTGTGCCCAGGCTGGTCTTGGCCTCAGTCTGTAGCACAAGGAGACTTTGAACTCACAATTCCATTGTCTACTGTCTCAGACTGGAGTAGCTGGGATTACAGGCCTGCTCCACCATGATTGGCTGTGACTGACATCTTTTATTGCATCTTGTTTATTTATTTTGTGTGTGTGGTGGGGGAAGGTAGTAAGAGAGCTACAGCTCGTGTGCGGAGGTCAGAGGACAATTTAAGGGAGCTGATTCTTTGTCCACTGTTGGATCCTCATGCTCTAACTCAGCTTGTCAGGGTCGGTGGCCGGCAGCGTTGCTTGCTGAGGCCTTGTGCCAGGAAGCGTTTGTAAACCCCAAAAGGAGGGGGCAGCCCTGAGCCTAGTTTCAGGCAAGCATTTATAGAACAAGAAGGGGTATCTAGCCTGGCATACATCTGATTGGGGGACCATGATGGCCTTTAATATAATTGGCTGGTGCTGGGAGCCAAACCATACGTTTAACTTCAGTTTTCCTCCTGATAGGTGATTGCTAGGAAGTGAAGTGTCAGGGTCAGGTTTGTAACTTGAAGGTGTTGATTTGTTGGGAAGTAACCTGGAAACTGGTGCTAGGTGCCACTTTGTTAGTTAACTCAAGTTCAACCTTAGGTCAGGTTCTCTAAGGTGGAGTCTGAACCCAGAAGATCTGGGTCTCTCTGCCTGGCCTATGGCCAACATATTTTTTTTATGCATTATATGTGTATGTATGTTTGCCTGTATGTATTTAAGTGTATAATGTTCGTACAGCGTCTGCAGAGGCCAGAGCGGGTGTCTGCCCTCCTGGAACTAGAGTTAGAGACTATTCTGAACCTCTGTGTTGGTGCTTGGAACTGAACCCAGGTCCTCTGCAAAAACAGGAAGATCTCTTAATTACTGAGCCATTGCTCCAGACTCAATAGTTTTGTTTATTTAGTAAAAAAAAAAAAAAATGTATGAGTGTTTTGCGTACATGTATGTATGTATGTATGTATGTATGTATGTGTACCACGTGCATGCCTGGTACTTGTGGAGGCCAGTAAAGGGCATTGGATCCCCCTGGAAATTGAGTTACAGATGGCTGTGAGCTGCCATGTGGGAGCTGGAAACTGAACCCAGTTAAGAGCAATAAGTACTCTTAGCCACTGAGCCATCATCCAGCACCCAACATTTTTAAACAGTATATTTTTACATAGCTTACGCTGCTCTTGAATGTGCTGTCTAGTTGAATACGGCCTTGAACTACTGATCTTCCTGCCTTTACCTCTTAAGTGCTAAAATAACAGGCATGCACCATCATATGCACTAAAACCTATTACTTTGTAAGTTACTTTTAAAAAACAAAAGTAGATCTTGCATGGTGGTGCACACCTTTAATCCTGGCACTCCGGAGGTAGAGGCAGGGCAATCTCTGATGTGAAAGAGGAAACCTTTTGCTTTGTTTTGTTGTTAGTGTTGAGATGACAGTCTTACTCTGCCCCTGCTGAACTTGCCTTTAATCTCCCATGATTCTCCTTTTGTCAGCCTCTCTGTTGCTGGAATTATAGGTGTAAGTCACCAAATCTGACTAATGCCTTATCCTATTATGTGTGATCTGTACAAAGTGACTTTGTTCAAAACATATAGTCTCAAAAGGGAAACAAGGCAAAAGTTAACGTTATGATGTAAAACTGGAATGAACATGGCTTATGGTGATTTGAATGAAAATGGCACCCACAGGCTCGTATGTTTGAATACTTGGTATCCAATTGGTTGAACTATTTGGGAAAGATTAGGAGGTGTGGCCTTGGAGGATGTACATTGCTGGGGGGTGGGCTTTGAGGTTTCAAAAGCCCTTGTCCTCCAAATGTCTGCCTTCTCTGTGTTTCAGACGTGGAAGAACAGCAAGTGCCATATCCAGGTACTGTTCCAGCACCATGTCTGCCTGCTGCCGTGGTCCCCAACTTGATGGTCATGGACTTATCCTCAGAAACCGTAAGTTCAATCAATCCCTTCTTCTGTAAGTTGTCCTGGTCATGGTGACTTAGCTGGTACTAGGCTTAGCATACTTACTGCTGTGACAGGCCCAATTATGCTGGGTTTTGGAGGAATATGGAAGATGTTGGACCTTTGGGCTAGGAAAGAGGTTGAATAATACAAAGCAGACTTAATGGGCCATTCAAGTAGAATCTTGGACGATAGCAATGTAGATTATGGAGACCCAGCTCAAGAGGCTTCAGAGGGGAACAATAGTAACTTGTTTAAAGACCATTCTTGTGGTATTTTAGCAAAGAATGTGGCTCCTTTTTGCCTTAAGAGTTTTTGTCTTAAGAATCTATGTAAGGCCGGGCAGTGATGGTGGTGCATGCTTTTAATCCCAGCACTTGGAAAGCAGAGGCAGGAGGGTTTCTGAGTTCGAAGAGTGAATTCCTGGTCTACAGAGTGAGTTCTAGGACAGCCAGGGCTATACAGAGAAACCCTGACTCGAAAAACAAAAACAAACAAACAAACAAACAAACAAACAAAAAAGGATCTGTGTAAGTCTAAATTTAAGAATTTTGCACAAATTTTACTGGCAGAGATTTCAAAAGAGCTTAATATTGACCATGTCACTTGGTTATTGATGACCAGTTAAGCAGAGCTATAGTGAAAGTGAGCAAGCAGGGCAAAATGAAATCTAAAGTGTAAAGTTTGAGGAGAAAAAGAGTGCCAGGAAATTTAATGTTGGAGCCATAGCTTGTGCTCAAGGAGATAAAAATAAATGGGACAAAGGGAGTGGTGCTCTATGGGCTAGAGAGATGGTTCAGAGGTTAAGAGCACCACTGACTGCTCTCCCATAGACCTGAGTTCAATTCCCAGCAACCACATGTGACTCACAACCATCTATAATGGGATCCAATGCCCTCTTTAGGTGTGTCTGAAGAGAGTAACAGTGTACTCACATTCAGAAATTAATAATAAATCTTTAAAAAGGGGTGGGGGAGGGGAGTGGCGCTCTCAGGGCAATACTACCCAGATAGCCCTGAAGTTCGTGAAAAGGCCTAAGACATTATCTGTTCCTAAAGGGAACAACAAAAGTTGGTGGTATCCCATAATTTTAATCTTAGCATTGGGGAAGCAGAGACAGTTGGATCTCTGAGTTTGAGGCTAGCCTTGTCTACTTAGCAAGTTCCAGGACAGTCAAGGCTATATATATATAGAGAGAAACTGTCTCAAAAACCAACCAAACAAAAAGAGTACCAACAAATCAAAGCTTATATAGGTGTATTTCAAGGAGGGGACCAAGTTCTGTTCCAACAGAACTTGGCAGCATTGGCCATGTGGTTATGGCTTTAGAGTTGTGATGGATACGAGCCTTGTATTAGAGGCTTGTGCCTTAAATCCCAGCACCTGGGAGGCAGATTCAGGTAGAGTTCAGAGTTCAAGGCCAGCCTGGTCTACAAAGTAAGTTCCAGGACAGCCAGGAAACCCTTTGACTGGAAAAAACAAAACAAAACAAAACACAAACAAACAAACAAACAAAAAGTCATGATGGATACAGCAAAGGAGCTGGGACATTTTCTTCCACAGCTGAGAGAAGCTGCTGAGGCTGAGTTTGTGGCCGGGGAGATCATGCATGAGGTCCAGAAAGACTGTTTCTTTTTTTGTTTTTAAAAATATTTTTTATTAGGTATTTTCCTCAATTACATTTCCAACGCTATCCCAAAAGTCCCCCATACCCTCCCCCCCAACCCCCTACCCACCCACTCCCACTTTTTGGCCCTGGCATTCCCCTGTACTGGGGCATATAAAGTTTGCAAGTCCAATGGGCCTCTCTTTCCACTGATGGCAGACTAGGCCATCCTTTGATACATATGCAGCTAGAGTCAAGAGCTCCGGGGTACTGGTTAGTTCATAATGTTGTTGCACCTATAGGGTTGCAGATCCCTTCAGCTCCTTGGGTTCTTTCTCTAGCTCCTCCATTGGGAGCCCTGTGATCCATCCATTAGCTGACTGTGAGCATCCACTTCTGTGTTTGCTAGGCCCTGGCATAGTCTCACAAGAGACAGCTACATCTGGGTCCTTTCGATAAAATCTTGCTAGTGTATGCAATGGTGTCAGCGTTTGGAGGTTGATTATGGGATGGATCCCTGGATATGGCAGTCTCTAGATGGTCCATCCTTTTGTCTCAGCTCCAAACTTTGTCTCTGTAACTCCTTCCATGGGTGTTTTGTTCCCAATTCTAAGAAGGGGCAAAGTGTCCACACTTTGGTCTTTGTTCTTCTTCAGTTTCATGTGTTTTGCAAATTGTATCTTATATCTCAGGTATCCTAAGTTTCTTATCAGTGAGTACATATCATTTGAGTTCTTTTGTGATTGTGTTACTTTTTTGTATCCATTCCTCTGTTGAGGGGCATCTGGGTTCTTTCCAGCTTCTGGCTATTATAAATAAGGCTGCTATGAACATAGTGGAGTCCTTCTTACCAGTTGGGACATCTTCTAGATATATGCCCAGGAGAGGTATTGCGGGATCCTCTGGTAGTACTATGTCCAATTTTCTGAGGAACCACCAGACTGATTTCCAGAGTGGTTGTACAAGCTTGCAATCCCACCAACAATGGAGGAGTGTTCCTCTTTCTCCACATCCTCGCCTGCATCTGCTGTCACCTGAATTTTTGATCTTAGCCATTCTGACTGGTGTGAGATAGAATCTCAGAGTTGTTTTGATTTGCATTTCCCTGATGATTAAGGATCCTGAACATTTTTTCAGGTGTTTCTCAGCCATTCGGTATTCCTCAGGTGAGAATTCTTTGTTTAGCTCTGAGCCCCATTTTTAATGGGGTTATTTGATTTTCTGGAGTCCACCTTCTTGAGTTCTTTATATATATTGGATATTAGTCCCCTATCTGATTTAGGATAGGTAAAGATTCTTTCCCAATCTGTTGGTGGAAAGACTGTCTCATAAAGATGAAGAAATGAAGTTTGGATTGCATTGGAGACGCTCCGATGTCGAAGGTGGCAGAGCCGTGTAGCGTGCACAGTGAGTGGCGCCCTCCCAAGACAGAGAAGCATATTGCAGTCTGAACTGACACTGTACTTAGAGCTACAGGATTTGGACTTTTCCCTGCTGAGTCTTGGTGTTGCTTTGGTTCAGTATTTCCTTGGTTCGTCGTGGCCTTATCTCTCCCTTTTGGACTGACAGCACATATTCTGTGACATTGTATGCTAGAAGTATATAATTTGCTCTTTGACTTTTACAGGAGATGACAATTAAGAGTATGCCTTGAGTCTTAAAAGAGACTTTGGACTTTTAAATAGTCCTGAAACTGAAAGACTATGCAGCGTCTTAAAGTTGGGCAACGTGCTTTTTGCATTCTGATGTGACTACAGGCTTATGGGTACCAGGGAGTGGAACGTGGTAGTTTGAATGACAATGACCTCCATTGGTTCATAGTTGAATATTTAATACCCAACTGATAGAACTGAGTGGGAAGAGTTAGGGGGTGTGGCCTTGTTGGAGAAGGTGTGTTATTAGCAGCTTTGTGGTTTCAAAAGCCTATGCCATTCCAAGTGTCTCTCTCTCTATATCTGCCTCCTGCTTGTGAATCAGATGTAAGCTCTCGGCTACTGATCTAGCACCATGCTTGCTTGCTTCCATGCTCCTCACTTGGATCATTGACTCACACCCTCTGAAACTGTAAGCTGAATAAACTCTTCTGTGAGTTGCCTGGTCATGGTATCTTATCATAGTAATAGAAAAGTAACTGAGACACTACCCTACCCAGGAGATTAAGGTCGACTGAAAGTGATAAATCAGCTGGGCATACGGACTCAGGAGGCAGATGCAGGCAGATCTCTGTGAAACGAAGCCAGCCTACTCTACACAATGAATTTTAGACCAGCCAGAGTTACATACTGAGACCCTGTCTCAACAAATATATGTAAATATACTTTAATAGATAAACAAATAAAAATAATTTTACAAAGACTCTATTTCAGGGGAAACTGTCAGAGTGGAATATGAGAACTTTCTGTACTTTATTCTCGATTTTTCTGAAAGCTTAAAACTGTTCTAAACTCAAGTCTAATCTTAAAAATGCAAATAGAAATTTGTGCTGCCTTAACTAAAATGCTTCTTCTACCCCCATTATTATCACCATGTCTCTCCCTAGTCCCCAGATATACTACTGGCTGTATATTCCCTGGAGCAGTTGTCGATACTGGGCTTCGTTTCTTTGTTTGTGCTGCATCAGCCCCACTGGAATTTAAAGCACAGATGGGCCCTACTCTGTTCATACGTCACTCAGACCATGACGAATGAGTTCATTTATCTGTTGCTATGGAACACATTACCCCCTAAACCTACTGGATTAAAATAGCAAGCATTTCCCATTTCACTATTTCCCTGGATCAGGAATTCCAGAAGGCTGAGCTGCATGGGTTGTGACTCAGTTTTATTGTGTGTAGGTGTGATATGTTATGTGCTATACTTGTGTCCATGTGATCCTGAAGTCCACATTGAGTGGCTTCCATTTTATTTACTGAGGTAGAGTCTCTGACTGAACCAAGCACACTATTTTGGTTATCTCCCTATTTCTATGTTCTGTGTATTGGGACTATCGGCCTTTAAAAAAAAAAGATTTATTTATTTTATGTATATGAGTGCACTGTAGCTGTCTTCAGACACACCAAAAGAGAGCATCAGATCCCATCACAGATGGTTGTGAGTCACCATGTGGTTGCTGGGAATTGAACTCAGGGCCTTTGGAAGAGCAGTCAGGGCACTTAACCGTTGAGCCATCTCTTCAACCCCCCTGCCTAGCTTTTCTATGGATGCTGGGGATTTGAACTCAGGCTTGCACAGCACCGTTATCCATGTCCTCATCTGTGACTCAAGTTTTTAAAAAGATTGTACTCAGTGTTGGTCAGAGCTTGCTCCTCTGAAGGCACAGCTGACATCAACTGCAGGATCTCTCAGGCTCTCCTAAAGCTATGACCAGAGGCCTGGGTTTCTGGCTACTGAGTTTTGCTATAGGGCTGCTGTCAATATATTGGTTGGAACATGACAAGTCAGTGGTGGGGAAAGAAGTGATAGATATTAATGTGACAGCCATAGGAGTCCCACCTTCTCAATTTGCACATCATCTTCCCACTTCCATTTTCACATCAAAATACAAGTCTTGAGCCAGACTGGAGTGACACATGCCTGTAATTCTAGCACCCAAAGGCTGAGGCAGCTAGAACCAGTCTGGACAAAAACAAATACACTGGAAACATAGCAATAAAATACACCAGAGATGCCCAGCTCAGATGTCCTTGGAGGGAAAAGTATTACATTAGTGGGCTGTTCTGTTTGTTTGCTTTAGATGGAATCTCTCTATGTAGACCAGGCTGGCCTCAAATTTACAAAGATCAACCTGCCTCTGCCTCTCAAATCTCTGGATGGCTTTGAATTTCTTAAGTAGAAGAGGTTGGCCTTGAATTCCTGATCCTCTTGCATCCATTTCCCAAGTTCTAGGGTTACAGGTGCGTGCTTCTATACCATGCTTAGTTTGTGAGAGCCTTTAAAATAAATACATAAAGTGATCAATGGTATTTGAGGAACAAACTTAGACTATGTAATGACTATTCCTGGTTGCCAACTTGAATATATCTAGAATGAACTACAATCCAGAATTGGAGAGCTCCCCAGTCCAGATCTTGAGGTTGGAAGACACAAGTTTCTGACCTGGATTTTGGCGTGGAGATCTGGAGGCATAAGGCCTAAGAAAAGCTCAGGCCCAGGCAAGGTAGTACAGGAGACTAAGGCAAGGAGATCTATCTCAGTTCAAGGTCAGCCTGGGACAAAATGAGGCCCAGATCTAGGTGTGGTACCACCTTTAATCTGGGCCACACCTTCTGCTGAAGGCCTACATAAGGACATTGGAAGGAAGATTCACTCTTCTTTGCCTGCTTGCATGTACTTGCCAGCACATCTGTTAGAATCTACTTCTACAGAAGACCAGCTGAAACAACTAGACTCATGGGACTGAGCAACTACTAGATCCTTGGACTTCCCATTCACAGCTGACCGTTGTTGGGTAGCTGGACTACGGACTGTAAGTCATCATAACGAATTCCCTTACTATATAGAGACTTTCCATACGTTCTGTGACCGGAGAACCCTGCCTAATATGGACTTTATGTGTTTATATCTGTTTGTTTTTAGTTTGATGAGATAGGAGCCTTAAATTTAAGGAAACCATCCTGACTTAGCCTCTCAAGAGTGAGTATTATGGATGCGAATCACTATGCCCAGCTGGATTAAACCTTTATATGATCCATCAATGTGGAGAATGATGTTGGGAGACAACAGTAGTCATGATTGTGATGTTAACGGCAGCCGACCCTTCTCCTTTTCTGTGCCAAGCATTTCACAGCCATTAATTCTTTTAATCATTAGAGCAACCTGTAGAGCAAGTATCATTTAATAGATAAGGGGACTGAGCTACTGAGCCACTCAGAAGTGGCAAGCAGTGATGTGGATCTGGGGTGCTATGGTTAACACTGATTTTGAGCGGGAAATTCCAAAAGTCTGTTCAGATCCTAAGCTCTCATATAAAATCTAGGAGCACCTTAATCCAAGGCTGAGGTGGACAGAGACAGGCAGATCCAGAGCCTATACTATTCTCACAGAGGACACGGGTTCTGTTCCCAGTACTAATGCCAAGTGCCACACATAACTCCTGCTCTAGAGGATCTGTTGTTACTAGCCTCTGTAGGTACAACAGTCACATGTGTGGATGCATACACACACCATTAGGATAAGTAAAAAAAAATTAAGCTATGTAAAGCAGGGAGCAGTTGAGGAACATCTGTCTACCTCTGTCTTCAACATGCACATGCAGGTAAGCACCCCTGCACACACATGATACACACCACCCCTTCAAAACAAAAATCAATCAAAAGAAAACAAAACATAGTTGGCTGAGGAAAATAGCTTAGCTGTAAAAGCAACACCAATAGACTCATATGCTGTAGATACTAAGTTGCTTCCAGTATTCTATTAGCTTATCTCTTTTTCTTAGTTGTGAGCCACCATATGGTTGCTGGGAACTGGACTTAGGAACTCTGGAAGAGCAATCAGTTCTCTTAACCACTGAGCCATCTCACCAGCCCCCTTTTTCTTTTTTTCTTTTTAAAGATAGGGTTTCTCTGTTGACTTGGCTGTCTTTGCAGACCAGGTTGGACTTGAACTCAGAGATTAGCCTACCTCTCAAGTGCTGGGATTAAAAGGCATGTGCCACCATTGCCTGCTTGGCACAACTTTGATATTTTAACTGTGCTAGTTAGTAGTCAATTTGACACAAGCTAGTGTCATTAGAGAGGAGGGAACTGTAATTAAGAAAATGCCCCCCCCCATAAGATCAAGCTGTAGGCAAGCCTCTAGGGTATTTTCTTAAATTAAGAAAATGTGATTGATGGGCAAGACCCAGCCCATTGTGGGTGGTGCCATCCCTGGGCTGTGGTCCTGGGTTCTATAAGAAAGCAGGCTGAGCAAGCTATGAGGAAGTCAGTAAGCAGCACTTCTCCATGGCTTCTGCATCAGTTCCTGCTTCCAGGTTCCTTCCCTATCTTGTGTTCTGACTTCCTTCAGCGGTGAACTGGGATATGGAAGTATAAACCAAATAAATTCTTTTGTTCCCAACTTGCTTTTAGTCATGGTGTTTCATCACAGCAATAATAACCCGAAGTAGGACATTGAATTTATGAGAAAATGAATTTGTTGTGGTTCTCACTCTGAATGAAATTTCTTTACTGAGAACAGACCAACACTGCCCTTCCCACTGTAATTTTCAGTATGCCAATTAGAAGAATGCTAGTCTTAGTGTTGTTGCTCCAGCTTGTACAGTATTCTTCGTAGGAAAACAGAACATTTAACTTCTTGCTCCTGTGTTTGATTGCTTCCCCCACAATCACATGCTTTTTTTTTTTCATTTTCCTTACTTTTTTTTTAATATTTGCAAATGTATACTTTTCCTATTAGGAAAGAAAACATTTTGTTGCATTTAATCCCCATAGCAACTTTAGGATTAATTAATGTTTTTCTGCTTTCTTGAAGCTGTGAGCAGGTTTTCTGTGCCACACAAAACAAACTATGAAGACTGAAAATATTGAATAACATTTCCTATCTTAGACACATTGGGGACTAAGGATATAGTGCAATTGTAGAGTGCTTCTCTAGGGTGCAAGAAATCCTGGGTTCGAGTCTCCAGCATTACTTAAATCAAGTATGGTGATACATGCCTACAGTTCCAGAGCTCAAGAGGTTGGGGCAGGAGTCGAGAAGTTCAAAGTCACCCTTGGCTATTTTGTGAGTTGATACCAGCCTGAGATACATAAGAACCTGTCTCTAACAAACAAGCCCAAGGGGAAGAGTGTGACTCACAGCAAAGTCTTGTTTAGCTTTCGTGAGGCCCTGCATCGGATTCCCAGCAAAACAAAACACGAAACACCCAGCCCCATTATTAATACCAATAATCACAGTGATACATATAATTTAGCCCCACAGGGAGTAAGCACTTGACATGAATAATTACACTTACATTTATTGAAGGCAAACCAGGCATATTAGGGTCACTGTGGGTAGGGAAGACCTGTACTTGGTCTGAGGACATTTCACATTGTATTGGATTATGAATTCAGAAGAGCCAGTCAGGACTCTAAATTATGACTGGGGTATGTATGACTCCAGAATTTTAGGTTTTGGTATTTATGGCATGGTAATTCTCTTAACAAAAATTGGACTTTTCAAAGTTGAACAAAAACTACAGTCCTGTTACAAAATGGAGTGCAGTAAGTGTCAGAAGCAAGGACCATGCTCATGAATGACTAGTTCTTCCTTTCTGGGGAAGAGGAGCCAGTGTTGTGGTTTATGGCTATAATCCCAGCACATACGAAGCAGAAGGATTGCTGGAAGTTCAAAGCCAGCCTGGACAATACACTGAGTTCCAGGTCAGCCTGAGCTGCAGGACTATAAGGTGCTATGCTGTTCCTAAAAGAGCTGGGAGGGGAAAAAGGGAGGGAGAGGGGTGTGTGGCTGGGAATGTCAAAGAAAGGCAAACATTTCTTTCTGTACCTCAAGCCTTTCTCATGCTTTAAAAAAAAAAGATTTATTTATTTATTACATGTAAGTACACTGTAGCTGTTTTCAAACACACTAGAAGAGGGCATCCATTCTCATTACAGATGGTTGTGAGTCTCTGTATGGTTGCTGGGATTTGAACTCAGGACCTCTGGACGGGCAGTCAGTGCTACTACATTTTGGGTGATCTTCCCTCTGCAGCTCTAAATCTGATCCATCTTTTTCCCCCAACCCCACCCCAGTCATGGCAATTCCCTGTCTCCTCTCCCCTTAATCCAAGCCTACATAACTCTAAGGGTCCCGTCCAATCTCCCTTTGCCCAGCCATTGGCTGCTGGCATCTTTATTGATCAGTCAAAAACCAATTGGGGACAAGGACCTTTAGCTTTTGGAAGCGCAGATTTTGAATCAAAACATTAGAACTAATTTCCAACACCCCACTTCTGGAGCTGATCTCAAACAAGACAGAGATCATGGAACCTGGACAGACTATCTTCTCCAATTGTCTTTTTAAATATTTATTTTGTTTACTTTATGTATGTGTACATATGTCTGTGTGTGTGTCTGTCCATAGAAGCTGGAAGAGTGTGTCAGATGGATCCCATGGAACTGGAGTTATGGATGGTCATCAGCTACCATGTGAGTGCTGGAAACTGAACCTGGGTCCTATGGATGAACCATCTCCCTGGCCTCTTCAATTACCTCGAAGTGGCACACTCTGTAACATTTAGATTGAGTGAAATTCTACCTTGCTTCTACCATAGATCAAGTTTGCTAGAGCTCAGCTCTATTGGAAGGAAGAAGTTATTAAATTCAAAGGGAAATGGGGTGTAGCTCAGCAATAGCGCACCAGCCTAGCATGCAACACAGAAAAGTTAGGACGTGGACATGTGTACTATCACACACCTTTTAGCCCATCACTCTGCAGGCTGACGCAGACATCTTCAGTTCAAGGCCAGCCTTATCTACAGAGCGAGTTCCAGGGTAGCCAGGGCAACACAGAAACTCTGGGTGGGGGTGGGGGTGGGGAAAGCCCTTAGGTCAATCTCCAGCACTGCATTAAACAACAACATAAAAGTAGGCTTGGTGGCAGTATCTGTGATTCCAGTACTGAAGAGGTGGAGTCAGGAGAATCAGAAGTGCAAGGTCACCATCAGCTAGATGCCAAGAGATCAACCTGGACTAGATGAAACTTTCTCAAAAACAAAACAAACAAATAAGAAGAAACGGGGGAGGGGAGAGACTCAGGAGACCTATCATTCCCTAAAGATGTGTACACAGTTCCTGAAAGAGGAAAAGACATTTTCTTCAATGATGCAGTCATTGGTATGATGCCCCTGCTCCTCTGAAACAACCCCTTATTCAACCTCCTCTAAGCAACTTTTTTGATGCTCCTTGGGTCTCTCAAGCCAGCAAAAAAAGAAAAACCGCATTGAGTTAGAAAAGGGACCAGTTGGCAAGAAGGAGGGGGTGCGTGGGAGGGGTAATGGGAGAGGGAGGTCACGATTGAAATGCATTACATACATATATTAAAGTGTCATAAAGAAACCCATTATTATGTATAACTAGTATATGCTAATAAGAACACATTTTAGAAAGAGGAGTCCTGCTTTGGGGGCTATGCAATGTGTCTCAAGACCTAGGGCTAGCTGAGGACTCTCCTGATAGATTCTGCTCTTTTTTTTCCCCTCAGTTTTCTTGAGAGGGTCAAGGATAAGAAAGGAAGTCTGTTTCAGTCCAGCTGCTGCACAGGGGGCAGGAACAACTCAGGCTGCAGCCATGTTGGTTTGTATGTTAATTATGACATTTTGTTAACAGATGGCAGAAAAGTGTTAAGAAACCTTGTATATTAAGACTTTTTTTTCACAGATGGAAGAAGAGCAAAGTCTCTTGGAACGTGTCTTTGTGTCTTTTTCTTATTCAGTTGAAGGCTGTGTTTAGGCTATTGGTTATTCTGGCTATTTTAAAACACAAAACAATGTTTTAAGTAGCATACTTTTTAGTCTAGGCATGATGGTGGATGGCTTGTAATCTCAGCTTTTGTGAGGTAGCAGCCAGAGAGTCAAAAGTTTAAAGACATCCTCAGCTACATAGTTCGTACAAGGCTAGCTTGGGCTGCACAAGTCTTTGCCCCACAGATAAGCAGATAGTATACATTTTCTAAGACTAAACTTGGGTTACTTAAAGATTGAGTATTTGACCAAAGATCAAATTTCACTGTTAAAGATCTCTATAGCAGATGTAAAGAGGAACGTTCCAGGGACAGTTTTGGTATTTAGAGCAGAACTTGAATTAATTTGGAGAGGTGACTTTAACCCCAAAGTAGAGATGAAATGAGATGCATAAAGAATCTAAATAACCGGGCGTGGTGGTGCACACCTTTAATCCCAGCACTTGGGAGGCAGAGGCAGGCGAATTTCTGAGTTCAAGGCCAGCCTGGTCTACAGAGTGAGTTCCAGGACAGCCAGGGCTACACAGAGAAACCCTGTCTTGAAACCAGCGCCCCCCAAAAAGAATCTAAATAAATGGTGTTGTCTCAAGAAAAAGTACAACATGAGGTTGGTGCTGCACACCTCTAATCCTACAGAGGCAAGAGGAATTTGGTGAATTTGAGGCCAGCCTGGTCTATATAGGGAGTTCCAGGACAGCCAGGACTACATAGTGAGACCCTGTCTATGGAAGGAAGGAGGGAAGGAAAGGAGGGAAGGAAGCAGAGAGGGAGGAAGGAATCAATGGAAAGACCAATTCAGTCCAACCCTCAGAAGCTCTGTGTGTGTGTGTGTGTGTGTGTGTGAGAGAGACAGACACATGTGGAGAGGACAGCTTGTGGAAGTTGGTCCTTTCTTCCCAGGCATCAAAGTTGTCAGGTTGCAATAAGTACTTTTACCCACGAGGCCACATCGCAGGTCCTGTCTTTAAGGGCACAGCTCTCTTTATAGTTCATTCACCACAACTTAAGCTGCACTAGCACTGGGGACCAGCTCCCTGTCTCCTGTCCCTGAGGAGAGCTGCATGACCTGTGCATGAAGTATAAGAATAGATTTGAACCCAAGGACTCTTTTCTAAGTGCCTGGCATTTTGCCATCCCCCAAAGAATCCGTTAGCAGGCAGGATTTTGTTGCAGTTGTGGCTCGTTGTCATTGTTACAAGGCTGTGCATGACTGAACTTGCCACTTCTGTTAGTGAGCACAGCTTGTCTCGGATGGTCCTAGGGTACTTCCTCATATGTCACTCCATGGCACCTGAACTCCAAAGGAAAGAGTGGGGCATTTGCTTGCCTGGAGATGGGTAGTCAGTGTTGAATATAGAACAACTCTGGCTGCTTCCCTGGTCTAGATGTAAAGAGACAGAGAAGAAATCTGGGGATCAAACAAGGAGTTGCTACTTTGAGAATACAGAAAGTCATCATGATCTATCAGTGGGATATCTGAGGTAAGACGGTTGGGCCTGTGTGGTCTTGGGTCAATGATGAAGCTGATATGAGCTCCTACTCTCAGGCAACGGAATCTCTCTTCCATGAACAAAGAAAGAGTGGCAGAAATGTGGGCAACTCTTCACCATGCAGTATTTCATAGCTTTTCGTTTGTTGTGACAGGCTTTAGCTATGTAGTCCAGGATAGTCTCAGACTTAATCCTTCCATGTCAGCTTCCAAAAGTACTAGAATTACAGGCCTGTGCTAACACAGCCTATGTCTATGTGTCTATGGGGGATGGTTTTGTGTGTGCATTGTATTTTCATTTGCTGGTGTCTATGCACAGGATCTGGCTACATTGTCACGATTATTGAACCATTTCTATGTTGTGTAAAGAATGTTCCCCAATTATCCCCAATGATAGGTTAATAAAGAGCGGATCAACCTATGACTGGGCAAAGGACGCAGGACTTCTAATCCCATGGTAGGGTCCTAAAGAGAGAGTGAGGGAGGAAGAGAAGTGGTGGCCAGGAGAAGGTCCAGGAGGAGTCCTGAGGAGGGGTCACCAAGAGATTCACCATGAGGACAGACGTGGGGCAGAGCAAGCCATGGCAAGACTCAAACTGCAAGTTACACGGGGCTTGTGGCTGGGAAGTAGATAGCTTAGAGAGTTAGAATAGATGAGCGTCTGCCCAGTCATAATGCTTAAAGTTTGTTAATAAACTTAGTCTTTGCCAGTTATTTGGGAGGTAGAACAGGAACAGATAAGGCTTTCATTCTTAAATGACAGCCTACCCACCCCCTCTCTCTCATCTATCTATCCAGTGTCTTATGTAGTCCAGGCTGGCCTGTAACTCAGTTTCTAGGGATCTGAACTCAGGTCCCTCACTCTAGGAGGCAAACATTTATCTACTAAGCCTAATTCCTAGCCCTAAACTTCACAGATATGGATCCCTCTTGTTGTCTGTTTTAGAAGTCTTTATAAAACTTGTGTGTGTGTGTGAGCACACAAGTGCCACTGAGCACATGTGGGAGTCGGAGGACAGCTGCCCAGTGTTGGGGAGTGTAGACTTGTGCCACCATCTGTTCTTTCTACTACTGTTTGAGAGGACTCTAAGCTCTGCTGTCCTTCTCCAGGGTGCGGGACATAGTCCTTTCTGAATTAGTCCTTCCAAAGTGAGATTATAATGTTCTTTATGAATACATATGTATTTGTCTGTGTCTGGTATATATATGTGTGCACACATGCATGGGTGCACTCACCTTTGTGGGTACCCCTGGAGGTCCAAAGTTAATAGTAATGTTAGGTATATCTTCCTCAATGGCTCTCTACCTTATTACTTTAAAAACTTGTTTTATCTAATTTGCATGTGTGTGCGGACATGCCACAGCACTCCGTGGAGTCAGAGGAGAACTGTCAGGAGTAGGTTCTCTCCTTTCACCATGGGGAACTCAGGGATCATACTCGGGTCCATCAGGTTTGGCAGCAAGCCCCTTTACTTACTAAACCATCACACTGGCCCCACCTTGTTTCTTTGAGATTAGGTCTCTCACTGAAATGAATTCTTTTGGATGAGGTTTTAGCAGACCACTAGCTTCCACCATCACAAATGGTAAGAATGTCATGAAACCATCTGATACCTATAGCAGTGGTGGCACACACCACATTTATAATAACTCAGAGGCAAAAGCAAGAGAATCACCGCAAGTTCAAGACCAGCCTCATCCACTAGGCCAGCCAGGGCTACACTGAGAGACCCTCTTCCTTCCTTCCTTCCTTCCTTCCTTCCTTCCTTCCTTCCTTTCTTTCTTTCTTTCTTTCTTTCTTTCTTTCTTTCTTTCTTTCTTTCTTTCTTTCTTCCTCTCTCCTCTTCTTTCTTTTTTTCAAAGATTTAATTCATTTGTCTTATGTATAGTAGTACACTGTAGCTGCACTGATGGTTGTGAGCCATTATGTGGTTGCTGGGAATTTGAATTCAGGACCTCTGCTTGCTCAGGTCGACCCTGCTCACTCCAGCCTGAACATTTATTTATTATTATATCTAAGTACACTGTATCTTTCTTCAGACACACCAGAGGAGGGCATCATTTCATTACAGACGGTTGTGAGCCACCATGTGGTTGCTGGGGTTTGAACTCAGGACCTCTGGAAGAGCAGTCAGTGCTCTTAACTGCTGAGCCATCTCTCCAGCCTGAGACCTTGTTTCAAAATGAGAGAAAGAATCCTAAATCTGTATAGCAGAGTCTTCCTGTTTTGCTCTGATCTACTTACCTGCTGTCCCATAATATATTTGTAAATTCATTAATCTATGACTGTCTTTTTGTTTTGTGATTATAAAACTTCATGTAATCAAGTTCTGAGGTAGAACATGTCACCTTTCAGGACAACTCAAGTCTATGTTCCTAGACCTTTGTCACTCTTAGCTCAGAACCAACCAACCAACCAACCAATCAACAAACCCAAAACACCCTTTGAAGTGATCTGTGCTCTGCTTCTTAAGTTCATTTGACTTCTGAGAGTTATAATGCAGGATAAGGTGGGGGTGTAACTCAGTGATAGAGCTCTTGCCTAGTATACACCACGCTCTAGGCTGGAGCCTTATGTACCATGTCCAGCACTACAGAAAGAAGCAAACAAGACTCATGGAAACGAAAGAAAAGCCAGGGTGAGGCAGAGGCAGAAGGATCTCTTCAAGTTTGAGACCATCCTGGTCTACATAGAGTTCTAGGTCAGCTAGGACTACAGAGGGAGAGAGAGAGAGAGAGAGAGAGAGAGAGAGAGAGAGAGAGAGAGAGAGAGCCTTGTCTCAAAAACAAAACAAAACAAAACAAAACAAAACAAAACAAAACAAAACAAAATGGTATAGAAAGACTCCAGGATGTCTGGACAGAGACCAGTAGAGAAGCTGTGGGTATGGACAGGCTTTTCATCTAGATGAGCTGATGCAGGTAGCCAATGGTTTCAATCAAAAGGAAAGGTACATTTGAGCAAAACCTATGTGAAGAACGTGCCCAGGACTCTAAGGATCCACTGCCCATGGAGACATCTTTGCCATATGATACTGCTAGTGTTTTCATTATTTTAGAGGAAGAAACGGGGGTGGGGGGTGGGAAGATGTGTGTTAATTAGAGTTTTAAGAAACTTTTGGCAGAGAGTGATATTAGGCTACATCTTTTTTTTTTTTTTTTTTTTTTCTTAAATAAAGGGGCCAGCAAGATAGTTCATCTGGTGAAGGTGGTTGCTGCTGCTGCTGAGACCTGAGTTCAATCCCTGTATCCCATGTATGGAAGTAGTAAACTGAACCCCACAAGTGCCCTCTGACCTAGCTATAGTACATATTATTGTACCAGGTTGTATATCCAAAATAATAAATACTTCATGGGTAATTTAAGGACTTTTAAAGAATGAATTTTTGTTCTATGGGAATTTCCTTCTTGTAGACTGTAATGCCTAGCCTCCATATTAAAATGAGATTATGTGGCTGGAGGGATGGTCCAGCAGTTAAGAGCATCGCTGCTCTTCCAGAGGACAATTCCCAGCACCTACATGGCAGCTCACCACTGTAACTCCAGCTCCAGGGGATCTGGGACCCTCAAACAGACAGACATCAATGCACATGATATGAAATAACTCATTTAGATGAGATTATGAATGTCCTCTTAATGTGGCACTAATTTTTTTTGCATGCGTCTGTGGTGTGGAAACAGATTGAATGCATATACTGTTTGCATGTGTGTGTGTGCACACGAGAGTAAGTATAGAGAAGCTGATATTGGGTGTCTTTTTCAACTGCTCTCTCTCACAGTTGAAACTGGGTCTCTCCCTTAAACTCCAAGCTCTCTGATTCTGGCAACAAGCTCTTTACCCTTTGAGCCATCTTGCCTGTCTTGTTTGCTTTCTTATCTTTTTAATGAAAAGAAATGTTTTTGAAAGAGAAGCAGAACGTTGGGCTGTAAAGAGTTAACTACTTGGTGAGCTTTTCAGTTATTCAAATATGGGCTGGAGCAAGCTAGCTTCTAGATGGGGTTTTCTACCCCAGCTGCCTCTCCCTGAGGCCCAGATATACAAAGTTGATCTCCAGGAAGAAGGTAGATTATTTGCACTAGGAAGTCGGGACCTCATGCCGGGAGGAGAAATAAAGCCCCCAGATAAACTTTTCCTCCTTGGTGTGTAGTTAGGGAGCTTGCTGGTTTTCTTGGCACACCTTGTTCCCCCCTCCCGTCCCACATGGTGGGGAGAAAAAAAGGACCGGAAAGAATACCTAGGAGCTGAAGGGGAGAAAATAACAACCAGCAAACTCCTCAAAGCCTAACTTCCTTGAGGAAGATAGCTGTGTGTGGGTTGGTGACTCAGGCTGTGACAGAGTTCCAAGGTTTTTCTGGAAACTGCAGTGCTTTGAATAGAAGCATTAGCATGGTGAGCTACGGCTGTTCGAGGCCATTTCTTGAAGCTGACACCTGTGTGCAGTTCAGTAGAGGTGGATACAAGGGCAGTGGATGGACTGGCTCCCTCTGGACAGAGTACCATCAGAGGTGGAGGCAGACCTTAGAGAAAGACCAAAGTCTGTGACTGCTTTGCAGGCTGGGTTTGTGAACAGCTTCTTTCTGCTTACATAGAAAAATCTATTCTTTCATTTTATAAATATTTATTGCGTTTCTATTCTAGACTGTGGGGGATCAAACAACTGACAAATGACAAAAAAAATGTTCCTTTTGGAAGAAGACAGAAAATGTACATGAGTGTATCTAAAATGGCTGGCCCTTGGGAGAGACGGAAAGATACTAAGCTATGCTGGGCCTGGTGCAGGTCTGTGATTACAGCCACTGCGATCACACTAGTTACAGGCTGCTGAGAAAGGAAGCTACAAGTTCAAGGCCTGCCTAATTTATGGAGAGAGCTCAAGGTCAGCCTGGGCAGGTTAGTAAGACCCTGTCAGAAAATAAAACATAGAAGAGGGACTGGGATATTGCTCAGTGGTAGAGTGGTGCTTTGCACTAGGTTCAGTCTCTGGGGCTGGGGGAAAGAAAAATCAAGAGTGGTGTGAAAAAGTTGAGGCCAGCCTGGTCTACAAAGTGAGTCCCAGGACAGCCAAGGCTATACTGAAAAACCCTGTCTCTCAAAAAACCAGAAAAAGAAGTGAGGGAGAACTTGGAGGGAACCTTGGAACCCGAGGAAGGGCCGACTGGAAGGACAGGACTTGGGAGATAGCGAGTTTCCAGTACTCCAATCCAGGGTAGGGTCTGGCAGCACTGGTTTAGGCCAATGTGATTTTGGCTTTTCACTCTCATAGAGATGGCTGCTATTGGAAGAAAAATTAGAATAAGGAGAAAGAAAAACAAATGGATTCCACGGAGTATTCTTTCATCCAAAGATTGTAGTGACTTCTTTGATTGCACTTTTACCTTCCCAAATAAACCCTTCTTCACTGGCTTCCTTTGCCGTGGAGTGAAGTTCTGAGCCTACCCTGCTCAATGGCTTTCTGCCTTGTCCATTGACAGTTCTCAATGAGCTCTCCTGAGTGAGCCTGGGCCTCACTAACTGGAGGAGGCAGGCTAGCCAAAGGCCTTCTTCCCATCACTGGACTTACTGGAGTTAACTTTTTGTGTGCTGACTTTAAACCCTTAATTTTAGGACTCCCTGGACCTGGAAAACTTTTTTGAGACAGGGCTCAGGTGGGCTTTGAACTCACCGTGTAGCCCAGACTGTTTTGAACTAGAGGTTTTCTTGCTTCAGGCTCCTGAGTCACAGGCCTGTGTCTCTCTGTCAGAAGTAGCCTGTATTTAAACATATTTGAAACTACGAGAGGATGATTAGTCTTTCCTCACTCCGGGAGGAAGTCAGTCTGTATTCTGAGATGGCTTGGCACTCACTATGAAGCCCATGGTCCTGGACTCTGCAAGATCGTCCTAGCTCAGGCTCTGGAGTACTAGGGACCAGGAGTGAGCCACTACACCCCATTTAGAACCATCCTTCTAAAAATATGAACTTAACAACCAAAGGCCACTTCATGGTTTTGAAAGACCATCTGTATGTTCCAGCTCAGAACGGATTTGGGGGGGGAAGAGACGAAGTGGATTAGGTTAGGACACAATAGGTTCCCTAAGGAGGGGGTCTATTTATCTAGCAAGCTTTACTGGGAAGGTTTAAGTTAGGTACTATATTTAGTCACTGGCAAGGCAAGGGTTAAAAGAAAGGTGACAGAAATCCTTCCTGGAATTCATAGGAAGGGGGTGGGGTGGAGTGAACTACTCAGCAGAAGGGGGGTGGGGAGCTCACTTCCAGCCTCTTCATAAATGTAGCAAAATGAGGAAAGTCTTCCATTAGGAGGCTAGAGATATGCTTGCAAAAGATATGCTTGCTTGTGAAAAGTAAATTCTAATGGAGAGAGTTCTCTATTAGTGTAGATTTCTATCTCTCTCTCTCTCTCTCTTTTTTTTAGCAATAATTTGTGTTTGGTTTTCAGATTATTGCCTTAAAAGAAATCCAATGTAAATGCTAAAGAATAAAGAATGGCTCCGACATTGCCCTCCTTTTGGATGTAGAGGGTAATCTCGAGCCTCTTCCGGTTCTGTCCATCTACCCGGCGCTGGCAATAGAGACTTGCATCACTGTGGCCATCTCATGCATACACCTTTTCTAAAAATCAGTCATTAGCTTTTCTACTTTAGTCTTCACTGTACTCCTATCTTGAAGAAAACACTGGTCACTGGAAAAAGGATTATCAGTGGCCTCGAGGGGATACCCTTTCCCCCTTTAAAGACATTCTACACAGTCCTAGTTTGAAAGGCAATAGGTAAAGGACTAGTATCTACCCAGCGAGTTGACCCTCCCTTTAGCCCCAGCTGCTGCAATGGAGAATATGTGTGGAGAAATAACATCGGCAAGCTCAGTCCTTCTAGTAAAGGAAGAAAGCAAAGGACATCTCCATTATAGAGACAGAGGTGCTTGCGTTGCGGAAACGTTAAATATTAGTTTAGAACCCAGACGAAACAGGTGGCAAAATAGGTTTACTGAATGATGGGTTGCTTCGAAGATAGATGCTTTCTGGAGAGATAGATGGAGGGGAGAGGGGTGGAGACTAAAGCTTTGCTCTTTAACCTTGCTCACGTCATCGAAACTTGTCTAAACCCTTGTCTTAGCATAAGAGTTTGGACTATGCATCAGTAAGATTCTTTCATCTCAAATTCCATGGTTCTATGGTTACGTGGGTGGAAATGGACCATTCTGTCGATTTCCTAGTTTCCAGGAGCGAAGAAACTAGCTTGGGTGTGGAACTAACTCGATGGAGAATTATCAACGTAGAGGTGGGCAGCTTCTCAACCACTGTGGTGGTGCACTTGGAAAACTTCCAAGAGAGTCCGTCCCTCATTCTTTGACGTGGTGTGACAAGTCTCCTGCTGTTTTGGAATGGGGGAGCGAGAAGGACCTATTTTAGGCTTAGATTATTCATTCTCTTTCTGCGTTTTTAGACTCCTAAGATGCCAAGAAACAGATTCTAAAGGGGTGGGAAGAGAATTAGGATGGGGTAACCTGGAAAGGCCTGTGGAATCCTGCTTCCGCATCTGAACCCCTTTGGGTATTAGGATTGTCCCTTAAATGTGTATTTTTGGGCCCGGAGTCAGGTTCAGAACTGCAGAGGAGGGCTGACGGAAGCCGTTCCTCTTGGAGGGGATGGCGTGAGAGCTCAGGGTTGGATCCGCGCGGGCCGCCTGGCGGGCTGCGAGCGTCAAGGGCGCGGCTGCAGGCGGACCCTGGGGAGGGGCTTCGCGGAGGCGCCGCGGCCCTACCCGAGCGGGGCCGCCCGGGCTCGGCGCTCAGAGCGGCCGAGCGGGCGGTGGCGCTGCGGAGGCGGCGGCCGAGGCCGGCGGGCGCGCGGAGGAGGGGCCCGATATCGGGGCGGCCTGCCGCAGCTGCCCGGGTGACGACTGCCGGCAGCGCGGCGCCCCGAGGAGTCCGAGCCGCAGGCCCCGGGCGACGCGGCCTCGCAAGCAGCCCTCGTCCTCGTCTCAACTCCGGGGAAATGGGCCCTCAGCACCGCGGGCCCTGCATCCCTTGTTGCCCGTAGGCCCCGGTGGCCCGCCGGCTTGTCACTGCCCCTCTCCCCAGTCGAGCGGTCCCCACCCCAGGTCCCCGGGAAGGAAGATGAGGGAGACGGGCCCGGCGATCGGCAGCCAGAGAAGCAGCAGCAGCGGTCGGGGGAGGGTGTTTCGCCGTTTCCTCTCAGCCGCCAGGACAAGATGGCAGCGGCCGCCGAGAGGGGCTGAGCCCCGGCTGGGTGGCGCCGCCTGCTGAAGCGCTTGGCTCCGGGTCCCCGCACGGCCCCCGCGACCCACCCCGGACATGCTCAGGGCTGCGGCCGCCCGAAGCGGGGAGAGCGCGGGCCTCTAGGAAGGTAAGGAAGCCAGGCAAGGGCGGGTAGCTCGGCGCCGTCGCGGGGCCTCGGGGGCCGGGGGAACCCTCGGAGCGACGGCTCTCCGTTCCCGCCCGGTTGTCCAGTGCGGCCGGCCCGGGCGGTTCCCGAAGGCCGGCGCCAAGCCAGGCCCGAGGAGGCCGTACGCGGGGACTGCGCGTGCTTTCCGCGCGCGCTTGGCGCAGCCTCCGGGAAGCCGCCCTGGCCGCGCCGGGCTGTCCGGGCCTTCCCCCAAGCCTAGGTTGCGCAACGGCTCTTCCCAGCAACCGAAGTTTTGTTTGGTCCCACGGGGGCCCCCCGTTTCGGCTCGGCGGCTCTAGGCCGTCACTACGGAGACCTCGTTCCTTTCATTGATGGGAGCGAAGACCAACGTGCACGCACGCCGCCGCCGGAGCGCCCAGCCCCGTGGCTGCGCCGCGGAGGCTTGGTGGCCCTGTCACCGGCGTCGCGGGGCGGCGGGTTTGGAGGGTGTCAACTCTGGAGACGTGCGTGCGTGTGATTGTTGGGGAGGAGAAATGTGATCCGAGGCTTCGCGTCCCCAGCGGCGGCGGGAGGAAGGCGTGGCGGCCGCGCGGCGGGGCTGTTGCCGGCTTCTCTCGTTACGGCGGCGGCGGCCCTCTTCCCTTCGCGCTGTGGGGAGACCAGCGGAAAGGACTCGGGACCAGAATGTCTGTTTTCCTGTCTGGGGGGAGACGGCTGTTGTAAAATGGTATGTGGATCTTGGGGGAAGCCTGTTGTTTCCCAGTCTTATCTGTGCTGGAGGAATTGCGCTGAAGGGTGTGTGCGTAAATTACCTTGGACCTGTTACAGAGTAGTCACAACATGTTCGGTCCTTGAACCGTGTTTTCACAACCTCTGGCTGGCCTGCTGCTGGCGAATTTGTTTTTCCACCTGTCAGTTCGCAGCTTATAAGGAGCTTCTATTAGCAGCAGCAGCAGCCGGTCCCCCCCCCCCCTCCCCGGCCCCCCTTAGGTTTCAGATTATGGCCCAGTTTACAGGGAAACTCATGGTTTTACGGGTCTACTTTGTTTTGGTTATCTCTCTGGTACACAGGGCTGGAAAAGTTAGCTGGAAAACCAGTCTTCGTTTCTATGTACCTCCGAGTTGTTTGGAGATCTGTTTTTTATTTTTCTATTTTAGGTCTCCCCCCCCCCCCCCCCCGTAAACTACAGCCTCTCAAATGGGGGTACTAAAAACAGTTTAACTTAATTTTCAGATTTTAATTGCCTGGTGTTTGAAAAATTTTTAAAGATTTTTTTCTTTCTGATCAGGTTATGAAAACATTTCTAGGTCTTTTTTGTTGTTGTTTACCGAGAAAAATACCTTAAATGTTTATCCACATTTACTATTTCAGAAACTGGGCAAGTCTCACCATATGTTTAATAAGTCTAGATTCTGCTTAGGTTTGCAAGTGCAGTGCTAATTTTATACAATGAGCAACGATAAGGTTTAAACAGGTCATGATTAAGCTTAGTATTTTAGGTAAACAAAATATGACTGACCTTTAAAAACTTGCTTTGTTGTATTAGTTCCTCTATTTTCATGACACTTAACAGTAATTGAAATTTAATCAAACAACCCAAATTCTTAATTTTTAAATTAACAAGATATTTCGTGCTATATTTGCATTCATATAAAGTACAGGGAGCTCGCATTTATGAAATTTAGTGCTTAACCTGTGTCAGTTTATTTTTCTTATTTTGATTATTTTTAATTTGTTATGGTAGGTATACCGTAGAGATATATATCAGAAATGTCTGCTTTTTCAGTGTTTGGATATTTCATTGTATTTTAGGGATAATTTATTTCTTAGGTCCTACTCTCCACCCTAGGAAATATATTTGCAAAAAGAAAAAATATTTTGGAGGATAGATAAAAATATAGCATCAGTGTTTTAAACAGGTAAGATGAGCTTGAAGTCTAGAACAGAACTGGCCATTAAATGTTTTAAATTTATATTTGGACATTGCTGACTACAGTAGCTAAACATACATATTAGGCAAGCAGATCATAACATGGTGAGACAGTCTTAGCATTTTGTCATAATGCTTTTTCCATTGAACTAGTCATTATCTTGTTTATAAACCAGCCATTGGCTTCTGGGCATGGGGTTTTTAGAGTCTCATTAAAGTAGATGGTTTCTATGAGATAATTCTTGTAAATGTGCTTGAGAAGAAGCTAAAGATTATACTCTGTTAATTTTTTGGATGATCTGTCATAGGATACCATAAAGTAGGGTTGCAAATTACAGAGGTCCGTTTCTGTAGCAAGTGCCATTTGACACATAGGTGTTTGCTTAGTGCCTGTGCTGAATGCATGCTTTCCCGTAAGTTCACAAAACAGTTGCTGTCAGGTGACCTTCCTGATTGAAGCTCTGTGTTTAAATATTTGCTGCATGAACACTGAAGGCATATGGAAAAGAGGAAGGAGAAAATGTCAACCTTACAATGTGGAATTGTTAATCAAATGTAATTCATGCACATCCACTTAAATGGAATAATTGTTTGCATCTATGTTGCAGTGACTTATTCCATTAACTTTTGAAGTTACCTTTGTTTTTTTTTTTTTTTTTTTTTTTTTTTTTTTTTTTTTTTGAGGTGAAGGAGTTAGCTTCCTAGTACAGTTCTCATTGCAACAGTTCTTCCAGTATGATAAGGTACATGAGCATTGTCCTATTGGTGGTTGATTCAGAGGCATGGAAGGAAACATTGTTTCTATTGCAACTTCAGCTGAGCTTGGATAGGAAAAGATGTCCTGACAATGCTTCAAGGATGTTCCAAAAACTGGAATTTCTCTACTTTCCACAAGTTATTAACTTGTGTCTTATATTTATTAGGGCACACAGGCTAATTTTGATACACAATTATTATTGCTGCCAAAGTAAGCATTCCCTTTGTAAAATTTGTGGGTTGCAGCTGTCCTGATTTCTTAATGTCCAGAGTTTGGGCTTAGTGTTGCATGTTTAAGTTGGAAGCTACTTCTGAAGAGGGACTTTTACTGGTGTTTGTTTAGAGGTACTGCCCCTCCTCCACTTTAACTAGGATGTAGTATTATTTCTCTGGGAAAAGAGAACGTTCTCAGAACACTTGTCAGGAGGAAGGAATGTTTGCACATGATGTAAATATACAATGAAAGGAATTATCCTAAATGTCCTTACTGGCTCGAGAGCCATCTGCTTAGAAGTTATAACCTTCCCTCGTACCTTTAAAAGGTTATAACTTGAAGAAGAGTATGTATTTGGAGCAGAAGTTTTAAATCATGGTAGGGTTTTGTTGTTGTTGTTGTTTTTAAATTCCTCTTGGTTTTTCTAGACAGGGTTTCTCTGTGTAGTTCTGGCTGTCCTGGAACTTGCTCTGTAGATCAGTCTAGCTTTGAACTTTAAGAGATCCTCCTGCTTCTGCCTCCTGAGTGTTGGGATTAAAGGCATGTGCTACCATCTGGACTTATTTAATTTTTAACAGAGTACTTTGTGGTCAACTTAAGGAAGCAGTTAATTTCTTTTGGTTGTCTTGGTCTAATTAAGAGCAGTTTGGGCAAAAGCAATATTAGAGTGCTTTTTCTGTCCAGCTCTATTGCATTTTTCTGGATGTTAGTCATTCTGTAAGACCCTAACAAACTAGACACAGTAAAGAGGTGTATATTTACATATACATACACACATTATTGTATATATGTGTTTGCCAAACATGTCACTAAACAAAGGCCACACAGTTGCTTGTATGTTGAGACACCAGGGTGGTTGCCAGAGACCTAGGAGCTACTCATGTGGGACCAGAAACATGCTGCTAGTGTCCATAATGATATTGTTAGGGTGGCTTTTGTCTTAGCAGATTTGCTTTAGGTCTCATGGGCCTTACTCTATAGCTCTGACGGGCCTTGAACTCTAATCTGCCAGCTTCTGTCTCAGTGCCAGGATTACCAGTGCTAGAAAGACCTCTTTCCAGACTCAATCTCATCAATCTCTCCACTACCACCTATCTCCCAGGTCTTTGAGACAGACTCCTGTGGTCCAGGCTGACCTCATACTTCTGCTCCCTCTATTTCCATCTCATCTCTATGCCCAGCCTAAGCATTTCGGTCTTCTCCATAAGGTCTCACTGTGTAGCACCAGCTAGCCTGGAGCTCTGTACAAAGACCAGGCTAGCCTCAAACTCAAAGATATCCACCTGCCTCCACTGGACTAAGCTTATTAATTTTTTTTTTTTGAGACAGGGTTTCTCTGTGTAGCCTTGGCTGTCCTATAACTCACACTGTAGACCAGGCTGGCCTTGAGCTTATTCATTTTTTAAATGGTAAATTTCCATATTCATTTTCCTTTGTATTTCCTTTACTGCTATCCTTAAAAAATTGTTTGTTTGTGTGTGTGTGTGCACGCGCGCGCATGTGGGCTTTCTTGCATATACATGTATGGCCATGTGTTTGGCATAGAACATGCATTTGGGACAATTTTAAGAGGTTCTACTCCTTCAATCACAAGATCCTTTGATCAATTTCGGGTTATCATGCTCCCTTCTCCCATCCTCTAATAAACCAAAAGGATTATTCTTTTTTTTTTTTTTTTTAAGAAGGAAATTTAGTACAGGGAAGAATAAGAAAGTACATTATTCATTTGATCTATAACTTTTTTATTTGGACAAAGATTTAAGTTGCTAAAGATGAATTCTGGTTTTTTTTTTTTTTAATTAAAAGATTTATTTTTGGCTCTATGTAGTGGTGTACACATTTAATCCCAAATGTAGAGGCAGGTGGTTATCTGTTAGTTCAAGGTCAACCTGGTCTATATAGTGAGTTTAAGGACAGCCAGAAAGCTACATAGTTAGGCCTTGTTCAAACAAACAAACAAACCCATTTTAATATTTTGTTTTATGTGCTGCATGCATGTAAGTACACCACATGTGTAGACCTAGTGCCTGTGGAGGCTAAGAGATGGTGTTGAATCTTCCTGA
The DNA here is from genome assembly GCF_000001635.26 of Mus musculus. Lineage (NCBI taxonomy): Eukaryota > Metazoa > Chordata > Mammalia > Rodentia > Muridae > Mus > Mus musculus. Next base: position 104,488,983 of record NC_000068.7, on the reverse strand, counting down.
ACTGTTTGAGTTGCCATGTGGGTGCTGGTAACCAAACTTAGGTCTTCTGCAAGAATGACAGGTACTTTTAACCGCTAAGCCATCTCTCCAGCCCTGAAGACTGATTCTCTAGTTAACCCTTGGTCACATTGAAAATAAAGGATTGCTGTGTTTAGTCACATATATTTCCCTCCCCTTAGTGACTTTATGTGGAGAACATTTTCTAGTTGAGAAATTTGTTTATATATGATGAGCATTACATTAATGAGATTAAGCCTGGGGATGTAGCTCAGTTTAAGTTCATGAGGCCCTGGCTTGATTCCCATTAGCACATAAATCCAAACATATTGGTCCAGGCTGATAATTCCCGAAGCAATCAAGGTGTAGGCCAGAGGACCAGAGGTTCCACATCATCCTCAGGTTCATGCTGAGTTCAAAGCCAGCCTGGGCTATGAAAGAAAATGACATTTGTAGAATATATGTCATTTTACCTTTTCATCAATAACTAATTGTTTTTCAAGACAGTTTCTCTATGTAGCCCTGACTGCCCTGGAACTTAATTCTGTAGACCAGGCTGGTCTTGAAATTACAGAAATCCATCTGCCTCCACCTGAGTGCAGAGCTTAAAGGCATGCACTACCACCACTCAGCTACTCTTATTATTTTTATGTAGTTTATTTTTAAAAGTTATAATTAATTACATTTGGTTTACCAATAACATTATCTGAAGGTTTGATAGAAAATGTAAAACTTACCTACATTAAAAATACTTTTAACTTTTCTCTCTTTCTTTTTCCCTCTCTTTCTTTCTTTTGGACAGGATATAGCTGTAGTTCAGACTAACCTAAAATTCACTGTATAAACAGAGGCTAGCTTTGAACTTAGGATAATTCTCTTGCCTTAGTTCATAAGTGCCGATATTACAGGTATGAGTTACTACACCTGGATAATTTCAAATTCTTTAATACTTTCATACATAGTTGGATTTGTTTTTAAATTTTTACAAAAATTAAGTTTCTAAATAATAATAAACTTTGAAACATTTCAGTAAATTACTTAATTACAAAATATTTTCCACTTTAGAAAACAACTCAGTGAAGGCGTAGAATATTTTTGTATGCTTCTCTTATGTACTGATTAATAAGAGTCTTTTTTAGGTTTGGTAAACTATATGGCTTTAGATACATAGCTACAGTTTTAAATACTTAATAAGTTAAAGTGATAACATTGAAGGTTACATATGGCTTTTAAGAGACATATAATTTAAAATAAGTCTGAGGGCTTTAAATGTATAATTAATTGAGATTAAGTGGGGCAGAATGAAAGAATTGCAATGAAAATGACAGGCTGTGCTGCTGTGGAGCCAGGAGCTCTGCTCCCCTTCCACCAGAGGCTGGCCTGACCTGCAGCCTCCTCTGTTTTCATCTCCTCTCCTCTCCTCTCCTCTCCTCTCCTCTCCTCTCCTCTCCTCTCCTCCTCTCCTCCTCTCCTCTCCCCTTTCCTTTCCCCTTCCCCTCCCTTTCCCTTTCCCTTTCCCTTTCCCTTTCCCTTTCCCTTCCCTTCCTTCCTTTTCTTTTTTCCTTTCCTTTTTCCTTTCCTCCTTCCTTTTCTTTTTTTCTTTTCTTTTTCCTTTCCTCCTTTTCCTTTCCTTTTTCCTTTCCTTTTCCCTTTCCTTCCTTTTCTTTTTTCCTTTCCTTTTTCCTTTCCTTTCCTTTCCTTTTTTCCTTTCCTTTTTTCCTTTCCTCCTTTTTCCTTTCCTTTTTCCTTTTTTCTTTTTCCCTTTCCCCCTTTTTTCCCTTTTCCTTTTTTTCCCCTTTTCCTTTTTTTCCCTTTTCCTTTTTTTCCCTTTCCCCTTTCCCCTTTTCCCTTTTTTCCCTTTTTTCCCTCTTTTCCCTCTTTTCCCTTTTCCCCTTTCCCCTTTCCCCTTTCCCCTTTCCCTTTCCCCTTTCCTTTCCTTTCCTTTCCTTTCCTTTCCTTTCCTTTCCTTTCCTTTCCTTTCCTTCAGGGTTTCTCTTTGTAGCCCTGGCTGTTCTGGAACTCCTTCTGTAGATCAGGCTGATCTAGAACTCAAAGATCTAATTGTTTGTGCCTCCTGAGTGTTGGAATTAAAGGTCTTAATTTTTTTGTTTTTAAAGTCAGGAGTTTGTGTAGTTCTGCCTGTCCTGGAACTCTCTATAGACCACGCTGGCCTCTAATTCAGAGATCCTTCTGCCTTTGTCTCCAGAGTGTTGGGATTAAAGGTGTGCTCTACCATACCCAGCTTTGTTAATAGTCTTCTTTGAGAAATTGATGCTTTTATTGGACAGCACCTTATCATTTGATTCTGGCTGATCTGGAGGAACTTACAGTTGAAGGCTGGCTTAGAAGTCATGTTGTCCCCTACCCCCACCCCCACCTCCCGTTGGCATTAGAGGTGTGTGGCAGGTATGGCCATACCATGTATTTTGATGTTTGTTACTGAACTTCCTGTAAGTCCTCCCAGATTCAGCCCCACTTTCCTGCTTCTGCCAACTTCATGCCTTTAAAAAATAACCATCAAGTCTAATTTGTGCTGCCCATATATTTTTGTGCCAATTTTAGTCAGTTTTGGTAGAACTAGTATAAATATTTTTGTACTAAATTAGTTGTAAATATAAAATTAGATAATAATTGTTCTAGGTCCCAAAATAATTGGGTTTGTAGTCTCTTCAGTATGCTTTAATTGATTTTTTTTTTTTTTTGGTAGTAAACTTAGGCTATAAGAAGTGAAATGTTATTATAGCTGTCAAAATATTTTACATGTTTGATTTTCTACAAAGATACTATATTCCCCATCTGGTATCATCGTTTCTTCTGCTTTAACATAATTATATCTTAGAATAATGCCCTGAATCTTTAAAACCAGCACTTGGGAGGCAGAGGGAGGTGGATCTCTGTGAGTTCAAGGCCAGCCTGGTCCACATAGTTCCAGGCCAGCCAGGACTGTCTTCAAAAATCAGAATCAACCAACCAACCAACCAACAAATGAAAATATTTCCTTGTTTTGTATGGTGGTTGGAGGACAGCTGTGCATTGCACACCAGGGTCCATGTGTGAAGGCAGAGGACAGCTGTGCATTGCACACCAGGGTCCATGTGTGAAGGCAGAGGACAGCTGTGCATTGCACACCAGGGTCCATGTGTGAAGGCAGAGGACAGCTGTGCATTGCACACCAGGGTCCATGTGTGAAGGCAGAGGACAGCTGTGCATTGCACACCAGGGTCCATGTGTGAAGGCAGAGGACAGCTGTGCATTGCACACCAGGGCCCATGTGTGAAGGCAGAGGACAGCTGTGCATTGCACACCAGGGTCCATGTGTGAAGGCAGAGGACAGCTGTGCATTGCACACCAGGGCCCATTTGTGAAGGCAGAGGACAACTTGTGAATTTCTCTCATTACCTTTTTGTGAGTTTGGGGATTGAACTCAGGTTGTTAAAACTTTAAATCTGAAGAAACTTGCTTTTGGTGGTTGTATTAGTAAAATTTGTGCAGTTGACTTCAAAATATACCCCTTTATGTGTATCTATACTAAGAAAAGAATATCAGGTTCATTACAGTTTTAACAAATGGGAAAAGCAGTCTATTAAGTTATGCATCTGTAAAGTAGACTGTTACCCTATTTAAAACACTAGCACTAAGGCTCAGGGAACACGGAGAAAAGGATGGAAAGAGTCTCAAGAGTCTGTTGTGGGTACAACTTTTCGACATGCCATGATTTCCTGTCTCTCTCATTTCTTTATTGTCTCCCTCTCTTCTCCCCTGAGACAGGGATTCCCTGTGTGACTCTGGTTGTAGACAAGGCTGACCTCAAACTCAGATCAGAGACCTGACTGTCTTTGCCTCCAGAGTGCTGGGATTAAAGGTGTGTGCCACCACCACCTGGCCTGTACTCTTTTAAAAGTGATTTTTAAAAAGATGTATTTATTTATTTATTTATTTATTATAAAGTACACTGTAGCTGTCTTCAGATACAGCAGACGAGGGCATCAGATCCCATTACAGATGGTTGTGAGCCATTGTGTGGTTGCTGGGATTTGAACGCAGGACCTCTGGAAGAGCAGTCAATGCTCTTAACCACTGAGCCATCTAGTCCTAAAGTGAAAATTTTAATTAAGAATTTTTGTTCCTGTGTATGTGTGTGTGCGCCTACCACAGTATGTGGGGGCTGGGAAAGGGCATTGGATTCTCTGAAGCTGAAGTTTCAAGCAGTTCAGAGCTGGCTGAAGCAGGTGCTAGGAACTGTACTTTAACTGCTGAGCCCATACATCTCTTCAGCCCCATAGCTGTTGAACTCTTGAACTCACAGCTGCTGAGATTACGTTCACACGCTCTGTACAAGATTGGGCCTGTTAACATCCCTTCATGGGAGGGAAAGGGACTCATGGGGCGTTATTGCTCCCTGGAGATTTATATGCAGTTAATGGTTGATTGGGAGAGACGTGTTCATTGGTTGTGTGGCTACTGGTAAGATGCCTGTGCTTTGTACAAGCTCTCATGTGCTTATATAAACAAACCTGATGAAACCAGTAGGTCACATACGTACAGCAGACAGGAAGAAAACTGGAGCAGCGTGGGAAGAAGGGGATTAGTGGGAATGAGATGAGTAAGAGAGGGTAAGTTTGTGTGACTATGATCACAACATGATATGTACATGTATGAGAGTGCCATGATGAGGAATAATCCAGTAAACTGAAGGAAAGGTGTCCTGTGAAATCCTAAATTGGTTTATCAGGTTTTACATGTATTTTGATTGAATAAATTCACATTAAAGCAACTAAGAAAACAGTTTTTTGATTGTTTTATAATTTTATGATAATTGAATAACTTAAAGACGTTTAACCTCTTTCAAATATAAATGTTATGTAGCTTTGATGGTTTTATAGTAAAATATTTGTGTGGGTATGCACACAAGCAGAGGCTAGAGGTAGATGTGAGGTGTGTTCTTTTGTCCTTAGTTTTGAGGTAGGGTTTCTTACTGAACATGGAACTCGCTGATTGGCTAGGTTTTCTGGCTAACCACACCCTTGCATCTTCCTACCTGGCTCCCAGAGTGAGGACACACACACACACACACACACACACACACACACACACACACTCCCTCCCTCCCCTAAGCCTGGCCTTTTATGGGGGTGTGGGATCTAAACTGAAGCTTGGGCTGCAGGCACTTAACCCACTGTCCTGAGTTATCCTCACAGCTCTCTGGTTTGTTTGTTTCTTTAATGAGTTGAACTCACAGCTTTGGGTTGTATCTGTCTGTCTGTCTATCTATCTGTCTGTCTGTCTGTCCATCCATCCATCCATCCATCTATCATATCCATCCACAGGGTCTTTGTAGCTTTGAATTGAACTCACAGAGATCCACATGCCTCTGTCACCAGATATGGAGCCCTGACTATTCTGGAACTCACTATGTAGACTAGGGTGTTCTAGGTTTCAAAATATGCTAGAGCTGGGATGGTGGTGGCCCTCCTGGAGGCAGAGGCAGGTTGTTCTCTGCAAGTTTAAAATTAGCCCTAGTAAACTTGGCAATAATATATCTATTGTAGAAGTCAGAATCTAGGTCGTAATACTGGCTTAGTAGTGGTTTTAACATAGGTTTGTCTGTGAATAAATAACTTTCCTTTCAAATTTATTTTTTAAATTTTTAGTCTTTTTTAAATAAATTTTTTATAAAGGCAGGATTACACCCTAGCCCTGGTTGGCTTGTCATTTATACTGTAACCCAGGTTGACCTCAATCTCCTGAGCAGTTCTTTTGTACCAGCCTTTTCAGTGTTGTTGTTGGGATTATTTTGAAATCTTTTTCACCCTTATAAATTTGAGTAAGTTTTAATTATATATAAGTTTTAATTATAGATATATATTTCATTATATATATTTAATTATAGATATATATTTCATATATATACATATATATATGAAATATATATATATGAAATATAGAGCTTGGTAGCTATTAATGAAAGTAATGAAGCTTTGAACTAAAGCATTATGAAGTGATTTATTTATTTTTTCCTTGAGACTGGGTCCCTCTATGTAGTCTTTTCTGTTCTGGATCTCACTATGTAGACCAGGCTGGCTTCAAACTCACAGAGGAACAACTGCCACCACCTTTGAGTGCTGGGCTTGAAGGTGTGTGCCACTGTGCCCAGCTTTATGAGCTAAATTTTGATTTTTTAAACTTTAAACTTACTTCAAGAAAGTAATAGGTGGGGCTGGAGAGATGGCTCAGCTGGTAAGAGCACTGACTGCTCTTCCAAAGGTTCTGAGTTCAATTCCCAGCAACCACATGGTGGCTCAAAACCATCCGTAACGAAATCTGACGCCCTCTTCTGGAGTGTCTGAAGACAGCTACAGTGTACTTACATATAATAAATAAATAAATCTTTAAAAAAAAAAAGAAAGAAAGTAATAGGTGAACCTTTTCCACAGCCAATCAGTATTTTTACTTCTGATGTTTATCTTACATATCTTAAGAGAAATGTAGAAATTACTGTTCTAGTAATTTCTGACCCCCTTTCAGACTGATTTGGACTGGTAGAGTGATTTCTAGCACCTTTGGAATGTCCAGCAGGTCATTTTCTGTTCCAAAAGTTGGAGTGTTTTGCTAGGTCAGACCAGGCTTGTTATTTAACATTGAGCTTGTGCATAGTCAACACATTCTCTAGATGCCTTCCTCACAATACTGTTGGAAAATACCCAAGACTTCAGGATTTTCAAATACAATGTTTTATAGGCACTTCAGATAATAGGCTTTGTTTATGAAGCTTTATATGTTGCTTCAGTTCTGTGCAAATGTTTGTGTGAAGTGGTTCAGTGTAGTTTCCTGGATAAAGTAGTGGTCAAGAGCACATGGAATAGTGCAGGTACTTTAGGTTGGGACAATTCATGATGAAGGCGAAAATGGTCTGTTCATACCAGCGGCTCATTCTCTAGGGTGTCTTGCCTTCTAGTTGAGGGAAGACTCAGAGTAAAAGAACAATGGCAAACTGACCCCGCCCCTCTTGTTAGAACATTTCGGGCTATGCAGTTACACTCTCCAACAAGTCTCTTTTACAGGCTTCTTAAGAAAGAAATGTCAGGTCTCATGTTATAGTCATGCAGTCCTGGCTGCTTGGGAGGCAGAGGCAGGAGGATCACAAATTTAAGGTCTTGCTTGTGCAATATAACAGCAGATTCAAGGCCTGTCTGGATGACACCCTGTTTCAAAATTAAAAAAAAAAAAAACAAACAAAAAAACCCAAAACTTCCCAGGAATGTAGCTTATTTAGGCTTGCCTAGCAGGTTTGAGACTTCAAATTCATTTATCAGAAGTGTGAAAAGAGAGGAAAGAATAAAAGGCCTTTTATATTGTAAAACACTTATTGGCTCACATAATAAAATCTTGCTTGTAGTCTACTGATAAGTAAAATGCTAGTCAAAAGATCTCTTTGCTTTTAAATAGATTATACCTACAACTTATGATTTAATTTTTAATTTTATTATTGTTTTTTTTTTAATCCGAAATAGACCAGCGAGAGTGGCATGGTAGCATTTAATGCAGCACTTAGTAGGCTATCAGGTAGATTAGGAATTTGAGTCCAGCCTGGGCTGCACATTGGAGACTGATTCAGAAAGCAGAAACAAAACAAGGCTGGCTATGATTCCAGGGATTTGACCTGCTGTTTGGGTTTTTACGTACTTCACAGTTCAGTCACAGTGAATGACCTGGACAGAAGTAATGCTTAGTTATAAGAATATTACAGAATTCCTGCCTCTACCATCTTAGATCCTAGGATACTAACATTCACTATTCTCCTTTAAAAGGGATTTAAAAAATATTTACATGTTTTACATGCATTTGCGTGTCTGAATGTATGTATGTGCACAGCATGTGTGGAGTTCCCATGGAGCCCTGAAGAGGTCATCAGATCTTCCAGAACTGGAGGTATAGATGGTTGTGAGCTTCCATGTGGGTTCTGGGAACTGAACTGGGGTCTTCAGCAAGAGCAGTAGGTGCTCTTACTTGTTGAGCCGTCTCTCCAGCTCTGGAACCATGTCATTTTGTATTAGGGACTCAGACATCTACTAGAATTGTCTCCTTGGTATTCTGCACCCAGCTCTTTTGGAGCTGGAGGATGTTAGGAACTTTGTCTCTAATAATAAGCTATAATAAATGATGCATGATCTGTAACATCATCATTTATTTTAGTTCATTCTATTCTTTAATATAATATGAACATTCCCCATTTTTAACACTTGAAATTGGCATGCATTTTAAAACCAGTTATATGTTAACTTTTAGGGATTTGTGTGTGCATGTGGTACACAAAAATGTGGTAATTTTCTCTCTAGTGTTAGGTACCATATGTAGGCCCTGTACTTCCTAGGCAAACACTCTGAGCACTGAGCTAAAACCCTCAACTCTAAGAGCCGTATTTATATTGTATACTTAGTATTTCTGAGTAAACTGAGATACCCACTTACATGCCAGATTATTTCAGAATTCATCCCTGTGTGTAGTAGTGAAGAGAACACTAATTTCTGTTCCTGTAAACTTGCTGGTTGGGCACCTGTCTAGGTGGGGGATGGACCTGGAGAACTGCTGCTTTGGGGACTGTGCTTGTGTTTGGTTTTGCTGTCTAAAGCGACTGCAACTTTTGACCAGCATTTACAGATACACTTGTTCTCTTTAGGTATGGTTCTACTGCTTTTTGGCAGTCTTGATGGGTACAAAATGGCATCTAACTGTAGGTTTTATGCTTTCCTTGTTGTCAGTGAGGCTGGATTTTTTTTAAATGTCTTTTGGCTTGCATTTTCTTTCTGTGATTTACCTATTGTGCATCATTGCTCATTTTTCTATTGAGTTTTGCCAACCACAGTATTTCATATAGTCTAGGCTAGCCTGGAGGGAACTAGATAGGTAGCCAAGGATGACCTTAACTCTATATCCCACTTTTACCTGGAAAGTTGCAGGACTTGTGTCTTCGTTAGGGATTTACTGCTATGAACAGACACCATGACCAAGAAGGCAAGTCTTATAAAAAACAACATTTAATTGGGGCTGGCTTACAGGTTCAGAGGTTCAGTCCATTATCATCAAGATGGGAGCGTGGCAGTATCCAGGCAGGCATGGCGCAGGAGGAGCTGAGAGTTCTATGTCTTCATCCAAAGGCTGCTAGTAGAAGACTGACTTCCAGGCAATTAGGGTGAGGATCTTATACCCACACCGACAGTGACACACCCATTCCAACCAGGTCACACCTATTCCAACAAGGCCACACCTTCAGATGGTGCCACTCCCTGGTCCAAGGATATACAAACCATCACAGCTTGTAGGCATGAATCACCGAATCCAGATGAATAAGGTCAAACTTGTCTGCTTACAGTGTATTCTTTTTCTCTAAATAATATGTATTTTTTGTATCTTTAGTTTCTCATTTAAAGGTTGATGATTAATTTGTTAAAAATGTAGCATGCACTTTAAACTGAAAGGGATAAAAATGTAAGTCTGTGTGGGTACTTACGTACACCCAAAGTGTTCAGACACTTAGAAACTCAGATTTCTTTTGACTTCATGGTCTTTGGAGTAGATAAGTGGGAATATGTAAAATTTGTATTAGTCCTCTTGAAGGAAAGTCTGTGCTTTATTTGAAGATTAATTTGAGTGAAATGTTATGAAAGATAAATACAGCATTATAAAAGTCTCATGCTAAACCACAAGTGTTCATTCTTGGAGTACAGTTTGGGGAATCATTAACCAGAGACAGCTCCAGTGTCTTTCCTCCCTCAAGAAGAAGCGCCTCTTAATGCCTGTGAGCCATCCTAAGCTACGTGCTGGATTCTCTCTCAGACAGACAGGGCAGGCAGCATCCCCGAGTCCTCCAAAACCAAAAACCAAAGCAGGACATGCTCTTCGAACTCCTTAACTTCTTTTTTCTTTTTTTTTTTATTGTTTGTTTGTTTTATTATTTTTTTTTTTCTTTTGTATGGTGTGGGGTGAGGTGGATAACTACACTGAACTGAAATAGTCGGCCAGTTTTGTCTGTAGGAAACACACAGCAGTTTTAGCACAGTGGAGCAAGTAGCATTTTATTTTAGATTTGGAAGTGTCTTGTATCAAAGTTGCTGTGTATTGGAGGTTGACCTTGCACACCTGACTCTTCTGTCCCCACTTCCTTAAATGCTGAGAGTATGGGCATGTGCACCCATACCAGGTTTTGTTTTGTATACAAAATTTTAAATCTAGAAATGAAAGACAAATTAACAATCTTCAATTTCTTCTGCCAAAAAGCTATTGTTATCAGAAGCAACAACAGTTTCTCTAGACTTTATAGTCACAATAAAAGTTTAGGAAATTAAAATTCTGTTATCTTTGAAATGCTAGAACTTTTTTTTAAAAATATTTTTATTAGGTATTTTCCTCATTTACATTTCCAATGCTAAATGTTCCAAAAGTCTCCATACCCTCCCCCCCACTCCCCTACCCACCCACTCCCACTTTTTGGCCCTGGCGTTCCCCTGTACTGGGCATATAAAGTTTGCAAGTCCAACGGGCCTCTCTTTCCACTGATGGCCGACTAGGCCATCTTTTGATACATATGCAGCTAGAGTCAAGAGCTCCAGGGTACTGGTTAGTTCATAAGAACTTTTGTTTTTAAGATGAGTCTTGGCTAGCCAGAATTTTGTCTTGTAGACCTGGCTTGCCTCAAATAATAGATCTGCTTGCTTCTTCTTCCCAAGAGCTGTCATTAAAGGTGTTTGCCACATGCCCAGCATCTAGTATTTTTTTTTTTTTTGTAGAATCTTGTGTGTGTGTGTGTGTGTGTGTGTGTGCTGTGGTGGAGGCATGCTTGTGGGGGTCAGAGCACATCTAGCTCTCTCCTTCTGTGTCATCAGGCTTGGTGGGTATTGCCTTCACCTACTGAGCTGTCCTGCTGGCTCTCAAATGATAAAACTGTTAAATGAATTTAACTCAGATAGCTAGGCCAAACCTTCTTGCTTCATATAAGTGAGATGGTGTAGAATCAGACTAATAAAACATTGATAACCTCTCTGGTTGTAGAGAAGACATTGATAGTCTCTGAAACTGAATAGATTCATTCACTAGGCCCCTCCTGCCAGAGTAATCAATAAAAGCTGAGAGGCGCTCTCTGACAAGGGTAGTTGAGCTGTGAAGAGTAAGAACCAGGGCCGGCTGAGTTGTCCAGGGTTGCTGAGTTGTCCTGAGTTGCTCCAGGGTTCCAGTTCTGTGAGCTCTCACCCATGCTGGGGTGGGCTCTCACCCATGCTGGGGTGGGCTTTGGTGCTGCAGCTGTCTGAGCATTTCTGTAAGTAACCCCTCATCTGCAGTCCTATCAATAACCCAAATAAAACTCTGATTGACCAAGTTGGACTTTGTTCCTATTCCTATTTGTTGTTTGGTCTGTTGTGAGCACCCTGCTGGGGGGAGTAGATGTGTGCATAGTTTCTTCCTGGGAAAAGTGTTTGTCACACAACATACATTTAACCTCATAAGGCAACTTAAATTGCATGCTTAATTTTCTGTTCCAGCCTTTCTTCCTTTAAAGAGACAGTAAGTTCACTTATCAGTGAACCCATATCTACTTATTTCATATTAGTTGTAGGTGATTTTTTTTGTTTTGTTTTGTTTTGTTTTGTTTTGTTTTGTTTTGTTTGTTTTTGAGACAGGGTCTCTATGTTGCTCTGGTTGTCCTGGAATTTGATGTGTAGGCCAGGCTGGCCTTGAACTCACAGAGATCAGCTTGCCTCTGCCTCCTGAGTGGAGTTGATAGGTTATTAAGATTAAAGATGTAATTCTTTAATCCCAGCACCATGAGGGGCAGAGGTAGGTGGCTCTGTATCAATTTAAACCCTGCTTGGTATACATAGCAAACAACAACAACAACAACATACCTCCCTTCCCCCCAAATTGGAAGCAACTCTAGTGTCCATCCATGGATGAATAAAATGTCATATATACATGCATGAAATACTATTTAATCTTGTTTGTTTTGCTTGTTTGTTTGTTTGTTTGTTTGTTTGTTTTTTGAGACAGGGTTCCTCTGTGTAGCCCTGGCTGTCCTGGAACTCACTCTGTAGACCAGGCTGGCCTCGAACTCAGTAATTCTACTGCCTCTGCCTCCCAAGTGCTAGAATTAAAGGCGTATGCCACCACGCCCGGCTACTATTTTATCTTACAAAGAAAGTAAATCTGGTTACATGTTAAGCATGGATAAATTCTGACATTATTCTAAATCATAAACAGGCAAATGTGGGTCCACTTATGAGGTTTATTTTGAAATCAGATTCATAGAACAGAAAAAAAAAAAGGTGGTTACCTGAGTCATGACATAGGAGGATGGCTTATTATTGTTTAATGGCAAAAGAGGGCTAGTGTTGGGAGGGAGGTGATATATACATATATGATATGTATCACACACACATACATATATATCTGATATGTATCACATATATATGATATATATCATATGTATATTGTAGTTTTCAAAAAGGAAGATACTTTGTAAATGATTTGGACAAGTGGAAGGAAACTGAATAAGGAAACTTTAAGAAACTATTGACTTAATATGTTTGTCTCGTTATTTAATTAGCCCTTCAACCATAAGGCATAGATAAGTTTGACAGAAATTTTTTCAGAAGTTGAATTTGTTAGCAAAGCATTTCTGCTGTGGTTCCTGCTTTGCTTAGTAGACCCCATATTATGTGTAAGAAGAAACTAGGAGAACATGTCTTGTAATAGTTCACAATGGCTGGCCAAATCCATATCTGTGGATGTTCGTGTTGCTTATATTACTGGTTACTTGTTATACAAGGTAGGGTTTAGATAGAATTTCAGGTTAAGTATAGGATTAGGGTAAAACCCATGCCTATCTACATAAATTTATTGCTCATTCTGTAGGCTGGAGACTTCCAATGTAACAACCAGATGCAACCAGATTTGTTGAAAGCTTTCTCTCTGCTCCAAAGACAGCACCTAGTTGTGACTTGGGTTGGTGGAGGGGCAGTCAAGTTCCCACTTATGAAAGGGAGCACTCACAGCCTAATCAATCCAAAGCCCCTTTGTATTTTTGAGATGGGGTCTCACTCTGTAGCTCAGGCTGGCCTTGAACTCATGCCATTCTCTCTGCCTCAGCTTCCCAGCTTCTAGGATTACACTTGGTGGGGAGGGAAGGTTTCGGGTACTTTTTTGACAGGGTTTCTCTGTAGGCCTCTAAGTCAAAGGGCCACCTGCCTCTGCGCCCCCTGCTCTGCCCCCATAGATTAAAGGAGTGTGCCACTACGCTTGGTTCAATGTACAGATTTTGAGAGTCTGTAAACATAAATATTCAGAACAAAGTACCTGAGATTCGAGAGCTGGGTGTGGTTGTGTACACTTGGAATTCTTCACCTGGTTCGAAGGCAGGAGGATTGCTTTGAGTTTTAAGCTAGCCACAGCTACAAACAGAAAAGATTCTGAAGAGAGTAAGCTTAATGGCTGCTCCATTAGGAGCCTTATGATGCTCCTACGGAACAGTTGTAGGTAGCTGCCACTGTCAAAAAAGTCTTTCAAAACGACATTCCTAAGTCTGCTGATAAGGATGAATGTCAAGGACATGAAGAGGATAGCTCCAGAGTACAGCCTTGTTTATAGTATAAGGAAAAAATAGTGTAGTGTTATACAAAAACAATGGGTTGGATTCCATGGTGTTCAGTAACTGTTAAGTATACAGCAACTGGTATTAATATATGATTTTTATACTTGTCATTTTGGATCTATGGGTATGGATTATATAGGTGTTTTAAAAATTAGTATCATAGGAGAGAGTTAACATTGAGTCTGTGATTGGCCTGCCTTACAAAAATGCATAATATACGAGTTTGACATGTTTAGAAAGAATTCTCAACTAGGATTATTTTGTTAAATTAGCTGGGTATTTAATCCCAACACTAGGGAGGCAGAATCAGATGGATCTCTGAAATAGGGAATCCCATGTCTGTCACAGTTAAATAGTGAAACTCTGCCTTAAAATGTGGTAAATTAGTGCAACTTCAGAATTGCCCTGGAGTAAAGGTATAGGATAGATGCTGGAGGGTTTGTTTTTTTAACAGATGAACTTCCTTAAAGGTTTAAACACCAGAGTTTAATTTTGTGACTATAAAGTCTTGATCTGTCTGTGAAGTTTGTCTCTGACTTTATAGTAGGGCAGTTTGGACATTGGGCGGGAAGCGTTGGAAGCTCTGTCTTGGGTGGTGCATTTACTTTTTTTTTTTTTTTTTTTTTTAGCATCATAGTTTTGAGACCAATTACTTGGTCCCTTTGAGCTTTGGTTTTCTTTCTTGCCTTTCTTTATTATTTATTATTATACATAAGTACACTGTAGCTGTCTTCTGACACACCAGAAGGAGGGTGTCAGACCTCATTATGGGTGATTGTTAGCTACCATGTGGTTGCTGGGATTTCAACTCAGGACCTTTGGAAAAGCAGTCAGTGCTCTTACCTGCTGAGCCATCTTACCAGCCCTGAGCTTTGATTTTCTTATTTTAATTTTAATTTTTCTGTGTGCATGCATGATGTGTGCCTCTGTGTGTGTGTGTGTGTGTGTGTGTGTGTAGACAATTTTGTGGAGTTGGTTCTCTCCGTCTAGCTCCTGTAGGTTCTGGGTATTGAATCAGGGTGCTAGCTTTGTGCAGCAAATGACTTTATTCACTGGACTTGAGTGATCATAGAGCAAATTTTCCAATCAGATATCAGTATCATTAAGCCAAATATTATAAATCATTCACTAAGCAGTTGCATAGTTACTCCCCCATTGGTTATAGCTCTTTCTAATATTTTTCCAGTTATTATTTTATATTATAGATAATTGTATACTGTGGTAATTATTTCTGAGATAAAAACAGTTGAAAGTGGTGATATGTTAAAGTATGAGACAACACAGTTAACACAGAGTTTAAAATTGGGTGGATAAAGGTAATTTGTGTGTCTGTGATGTATCTGTGCAGTATATTTGCATGTATATGCATGAGGATATGCTCATGTGAATGTGTGCATGTGTACGTCAGAGGAGGATGTACGAGTCCTGATGCATCAGTCTTCTCCATACTCTTTGACCCTGGGGGCTTGCAGTTTCAGTTCATTGCCAGGCCAACAAGTCCTAGCCATTCTGTGTCTGAAGGCCCAGCATTTTACATGAACTCAGGCTCTCATGCTTGCAACTGAGTGCTTTATTCAATAAGTCATCTCTGTGGCCTACTAAAAATATTTTGAAATTAACAGAACCATCCAAAATTTATTGAACATTACCTTTACATCTAGACACTTTAATTCATTTTTCATGTGAAAGAGAGTTACATCTCGACAGTTACAGTCTAGTGAACGAGTCTAAAGGAGAAGACTGGGGAGTTATCCTGACTCTCAGTGCCTAGCTTTCCTTGGAGGTGCATGATGTGTCTCATGAGAACATGAGCAAGAGAGTACTGCATTCTTTGGTCAGCTCGTAGAGTTTGTAGTGTGCTCAAGCGTAGATGCAGAGAAGGATATAACTAGAGAGAACCTGTGGGACTTTGTGTGCAAGGAAAGAACATGGAACAAGTAAAGTAATCAATGCTTTTGTCTTTCGACTTGTGTTGTATGTTGTTATATGACAGACTAGTTGGAGGTAGATTAAATAACTATATAATTAATGTGTTTTTCTTTGTGGCAGTAAGGATTTATTTGTGTGTGTTAAGTTTATGTATATGGATTAGCAGTTGTTGGATTGTATATTACATGAATTCTGAGTTTATAAAAATAAGGTCAGGGGCTGGGGAGATGGCTCAGCAGGTAAGAGCACTGACTGCTCTTCCGAAGGTCCTGAGTTCAAATCCCCGCAACCACATGGTGGCTCATGACCACCAGTAATGAGATCTGACACCCTCTTCTGGTGCGCCTGAAGTCAGCTACAGTGTACTTATGTACAATAATAAATAAATAAAGAGTACTGACTGCTCTTTCAGAGGACCTGAGTTCAAATCCCAGCAATCACATGGTGGCTCACAACCATCTGTAATGCGATCTGATGCCCTCTTCTGGTGTGTCTGAAAAACAGTGGCAGTGTACTTACATACATAAAATAAATTAATATATCTTAAAAAAAAAGAATATTGCTGCCAGTTCTATAGAAAAAAAAATAAGGTCATAGGGAGAAAAGTCAGCTGTGCCAGTAACATGTTAAATACCCCTTTGTATGTGTGTTACACTGGAGTCAGATACTATTCATAAAACCATTGTATGCTTGATGGCTGTGTAGATGGAGTAAGAATAAAATCCATAAAAAGTCATTTAATGTTTGGGAACTTGGCAGGATGAAGGGAACTGGGTAGAAAGCCATTAAGTTGTCTTTATAGTGTAATGAATGCCCTTTAAGATCAAAGGGTATTTGGCAAGTAGAATATAAGTTCAGAGCTGTTCATGAAAAGGATGGCCCTTTTAAATTAATCCCTGTATGTATATACATTCTTAACATGCATAGTTGTTTCTTCCCGATTATAAACTCTGTTGGCTGGCTCATAATTTCATGTGTATGAGGTGTATGCATGGATCAGAGTCCAAAGCAAGATGTCTGGCATCTCCTATTATTCTCTGCTTTGTTACTTTGAGGCTAAATGTGGAGTTCTCTTTTTTCATGGAGGCCGGAAGCCAGCAGGCCCCAGCAGTGGAGTTACAGGGATGCGAGGGACCACAGCCAGCTATTCCAGGTTGCTGGGCATGAGCAATGGTCCTCGCCCTTGTGCGCAGCTGTTCCTACTGCTGCACTGCCTCCCGAGCTCCTGGTTCAGAAATTATATTTTGATGAGAGAATATTTTCCACATGTGTGCCATTTGTTTAGGGAGTTGTATTTTTCCTTTCACAGGGAAAATGGTCCGTACAGTTTCTACTGCACATCCTGGCTATTTAGATGGTCACTAAGTATTTCTCCAAATTACTAAAATATTGAAGAACTAATGTAGAGTTATTGAAGATATTACCTCCTCCCAGGGGAAAAATCCTAATGAAATTTAAAAATTATTATTATTTTAGCATATTGTGAATTTGACCCTGAAAGTTTTCTTCCTACAGTTCAAAGCTGAAGGAAAAACTTGGTTTTCTGGCTAACATTCCTTTCTTTTTTGCAGGTATGGCCTCACAAGTCTTGGTCTACCCACCGTATGTTTATCAAACTCAGTCAAGTGCCTTTTGTAGTGTGAAGAAACTCAAAGTAGAGCCAAGCGGTTGTGTTTTCCAGGAAAGAACCTATCCTCAGATCCATGTGAATGGTAGAAACTTTGGCAATTCTCATCCTTCCACGAAAGGTAGTGCTTTCCAGACAAAGATACCATTTACTAAACCTCGAGGACACAGCTTTTCATTGCAGGCAGGTGCCATTGTTGTCAAAGACACTGCCGGTGCTACAAAGGTCCTAGCAGCTCAGGCGCAGCAGGCTGGAGTGGAGGCACCGCGGGCCGTGGTGTGGAGAAACAGGTTACATTTCCTAGAAGGGCCCCAGCGATGCGGGTTAAAGCGCAAGAGTGAGGAGTTGGAGAATCACAGCGGCGCGATGCAGATTGTTGATGAACTGTCCATACTTCCTGCAATGTTGCAAACCAACATGGGAAACCCAGTGACAGTTGTGACAGCGACCACAGGATCGAAGCAGAACTGCACCAGCGGGGAAGGCGACTATCAGTTAGTGCAGCATGAAGTCCTTTGCTCTATGAAAAACACGTATGAAGTCCTGGATTTTCTTGGTCGTGGCACTTTTGGCCAGGTTGTCAAATGCTGGAAGAGAGGGACAAATGAAATTGTAGCCATTAAAATTTTGAAGAATCACCCTTCGTATGCACGTCAAGGGCAGATAGAAGTGAGCATCTTGGCAAGGCTGAGTACAGAGAACGCTGATGAGTATAACTTTGTGCGAGCCTATGAGTGCTTCCAGCACCGTAACCACACCTGCCTAGTCTTTGAGATGCTGGAGCAGAACCTGTATGACTTCCTGAAACAGAATAAATTCAGTCCCCTGCCCCTGAAGGTGATCCGGCCTGTTCTTCAGCAAGTGGCCACTGCACTGAAGAAATTAAAAAGTCTTGGTTTAATTCATGCTGACCTCAAACCAGAGAATATTATGTTGGTGGATCCTGTTCGCCAGCCGTACAGGGTTAAAGTGATAGACTTTGGATCGGCCAGTCATGTATCAAAGACTGTTTGCTCAACGTATCTTCAATCTCGCTACTACAGGTAGGCAGCAAATAATTTTTGGCTACCTAACAAACGCTGAGTTTCTGCTAAGTGAAGTTTGATAAGTGCATGTGATGAGAGAGACTGCTTCTTTGGTTAAATAAGGAAATCAATAAAATCTCTTTAGGTTTGAGGCTATAAAAGGATGTGAAAAATCCAGGCATAAAAAAATTACTTTAAGGCCAATAGAAATCTCCACTAGTTTCATGCTAAGATAGCTGTTCTTTTTTAGTTTTCTGCGACAGGATTTCTCTGTGTATCCCTGGCTGTCCTGAAGCTCACTCTTTAGTAGATCAGGTTGGCTTCAAACCTGCCTGTCTCTGTCTCCCAGGTGCTAGGACTAAAGGTGTGGGCCACCACCACCTGGAGATGTCTGGTTATTTTTATTATTAATGGGAGATAGGAGAGAATGATGTACAAATAATATGAAACACGAGTCTTTTAAATGTTGGAAAGTATTTTTGAAAGTAGTTTCTGTATATTTCTTGGAGCGTTTCAGTGCTTGGAAGAAGTAATTTTTAATTTTTAAAGTTTTATTTTTTACATTTATACATTCATTTTCATTTCTTACACTTTACTGTGTGCTTGCTCATGTGTGTGTGTGTGTGTGTGTGTGTGTGTGTGTGTGTGTGCATACATGCCATGGTGGACATGTGCGAGTCTGAGGATAACTTGTGGAAGTCTGGATTCTTCCCTTTACCATGTGGGTCCTTGGGCTTAAACCCAGGTTATTAGGCTTGCGACAAATGCCTTTACTGAGCCATCTCTGTTCTTGGAGAAGTAATTTAATAAAGACATAATCTCATATAACAACATTTAGAAAAGTTCAGACCATTATTCTGATTAATGACTTAAAGATTTACATGTATGTACATAGCTGCAACGAATTTTTCAATCTATATGCTGTGAGTAATGATATCTTAGTGTTGGTGCTATGTGTGGGAAAATTTGAAGACTGGAATAATTTCTATTCAGCTACTGACTGGTTCCATTGTCAAGATTTAGTGTAATGCTAGTCTTAGTATTGTAGTCTCAGTCACTAGCTAATGCTTAGTAAGGTTCCTCTGTGAGCATGAAAATGACTTTGAGTTCATAGTTTGAATCGCCAGTTCCTAGGTTGAGGAATATGTTGTTGTATTTCACTTGAATGCTGAGATGTTCTTGGTGTAGTCTAGAGTGCTGTGTTCTCCAGCACAGTGGGGGCAGGTATAGGAGCAGTACTGGCAGAGGAGTGCTTGTTCACAAGTCACTAAACAGATAGAAATGCAGGTTGTGGTCAGAGGTTGCTACAAATAGGAGGGTTATAAACTTTGACCCAATGAGGGGGTAGCTGTTTTGGGATGCCACATCTGCCCTTGTACTACTTTTGCTTTTCCTAATTAGTCTTCTGAAAACATGCTGTAAATCTTGCATAGATAAGGGGTAAGTCAGTCAGCTTCTACAGAAACCAACTCTGTATGCCTAGCTATATTAGTAGGTTATCAAAAGGAATCCCATATTCATATAACTTAGTAATAATTAAGTTTATTGACATAAACATTAGGAAATGTAGTCTGATTTATTGTTAGTATATTTAGTATATCTAGTATTAGAGTTGCTGAATGCCATTTTTAATGCTGTTTTTAAGATGTGGGATTTGGAGGAACACATCTTTAATTTATAGTGAGGAGGCAGAAGCAGATGGGTCTCTGAGTTACAGGCCAACCAAGGCTGCACAGTGAAACCCTGTCTCAAAACACACACACACACACACACACACACACACACACGAACACAAACACACACACTAATGAGAAAATGAAAAGGCAAATCCAAAAGGGCACTAGAGCCACCTTTTCAGTGGACAAAGGATGGTTTGTTGTTGCAGCAAGTAGCAGATGTCGCCTATTTTCATATACTTAGATTTACTTGATCCTCTGTCGTCCCAACTGCTCCTTTCCTTTTTTAGTTTATTGAAATGTAAGATTCAACTTTAGCTGTTTTTTTTCCCCCCTCTGGAATAAAGATTTTGAAATCTTATTCAATTGCATGGAAAGAAACACTAGTAGTGCTTTCCCGACTCCTGTCCTTTCTGTCACAGACTGTGGGCTCCGAGCCTTCAGTAGCCAGCTATCATATTATATAAACTCCAGCTCCAGCTGCCTGCGCCCTATATTTAGTTCACTCGTTAGTAAGTGACTTCATTATATTTGGGTCCTGCACTATTTCCATGTCAGATTCTGTGCTATGTGATATCTAGTTTCCTTTTTATTACCGAAATGTTTGGGAGGAGAGTAAACAGAAACATTTTATACTTGAGAATGAATTTCTATTGGTATATTAAATGTTTCAGGAGAGAATCATTTAAAAAACTTAAATATGATCCTGTTTTCTTTTTTTTTTTCCCCCTTTTTTTTTTGAGACAGGGTTTCTTTCTCTGCGTAGCCCTGGCTTTCCTGGAACTCACTCTGTAGACCAGGCTGGCCTCGAACTCAGAAATCTGCCTGCCTCTGCCTCCCAAGTGCTGGGATTAAAGGCGTGCACCACCACCGCCCAGCTTTTTTGTTGTTGTTTTTTTGTTGTTGTTGTTTTGTTTTGGTTTATGATCCTGTTTTCTAGCATTAGGTCTTGGCATAAATATTAGCCTTTATGTTGAGAAAGGAAGAAAATTCGGAATAATTGTTAAGTATAACTTCTATTCTGAGTTCGGGTTAATATTTACCTGGCTTTCAGAAGCTGTACAGAGCTAAGATTAGTCACAGGTTCTGAGTGTTGAGAGTTTTTTTTAAAAAAAAAAAAAACCCAGAAGTTTGTATTTAATAAATAAAGCTCATGGTTATGTTTTGGATGATTATACATTCATAAAGTACTGAAAATGGACTTGATGGCAGATTTAAGAGGTAGAATAGGTAGTAAATATTAAGATAGATTAGCAAAACTGCAGTGTAGTTCTTAATTAGTTTGTGCTGAGTCTGGTCTATCTTTACATGAAAATGGTGGCTAGCGATTACTTTATTTCAGAATTTGCACATCATTTTTGCAACCTTGCTGCTTTTGTTTTAGCTTATGACAGGGTTACTTAGAAATTGGATTATACTTGATTTTTCTGTTTAAAAGATTCTGTGTGGTTAAATGGTAGTATAATAAATATTTTAAGATGTATATCCTAGTTTTAAGGTAAAGAATTGATTTAGACACAGATTCATGTGTTACCCGTTTAAACTCTGCAACACAAATGTAGTAGGGATATCTTAAAATAGACAGGGTAGCGGCCAGAGATTGTTGCCTACTATAGATGGTGAGGCTGTCTAGCTCCTGCAGTGATGGAAGCCAGAGCATGCTAAGGGCACTGATTTGCTCAAGGTCAGCATGTTCTAAATTGAGCTGCCTGAGTGTGCTTTCTGTCAGGAACACGTAGGGCTTTTGAATGTGGGAAGCTTTAGCAGCAGAAGGTGCTGTATTTATGAGGTGTGGTGGCAATATTCAGGTCATGACGTTCTTTTTTTTTTTTTTTTTTAAATATAGAATTTTAGCCTGTGGGTCTCAGCTATTTCAGAGCAGAGACAGAAAAGTGGGCTATAAAGTAACCTGCTTAGCAGGAAATATATGTTGCTATACTATGACTTGATAATTGCCATTGAAGTAATGCATGCTCTGTAGGAATGCGGATAAAACGCAGTGAGACTGCTCACCCAGCTGTGGTCCTCGCCTCAACTTGTTACTCCTGTGCTAGTACAGAAAGGTGGAGTGATGAGTGGTGAGATGACAGTTGTTCTTTAGGGCACACTCTTTTTGGACCCAGAAGTTTCAAAGGTAACGTTCCTCTGACATATAGAAGGCATATGGAGAGACCCGTTGTAATTGATACTTTATATAGGTTACTTTATTTCTTGATTTTTTTTTTTTTGAGGCAGGGTCTTACTATGCAGGTCCAGTTACATTCTATATAGATTAGCCTAGCCTTATAAACATGTGACTGTCCTGCCCCTGACTCGTAAGTGCTGGATGTGTGCCACCAAACCCAGGTAGGTTACTTTAGATTAGACTACCGAGCTTCTGCACCATTTCATTTTTGTTTTTCAAAGCATTTTTATCTATTCTCCTCTGTTTCTCACCTCTTGCTCTCAAGAGAGAGAGTTAGGGGGTGAGATGAGAAAGACTTGCTCTGTGAGCCTAGAATGGCCCAAGAATTACTCTGTAGCCTGGACTGGTCTTGAGCTTCATTCATTTAAAGCATACACTTCCATGGCTTTGATTATAGTTGTAGTTGTAAGTTGATGAATCAATTTTAGAATGCTTATGCACCCTCCAAAGAACACCCCCCCCCACCATTGTTCTCCAGCCTTCTCATCTTCCTGTCTCTTTCAACGGCCAACCAAAGTTCATCCATGTTATAGCATGCATCAGTAGTAGCACGTATCCCTAGTGTTACCAGTGAGTTCAAGGTACCAATGAAAAGAATAGAAATTGTCAGTGATTAGAGCCTTTTCCTAAAATCCTTAGTGCCCTAAGGCGGGGTGCATTGTGCTGGGTGCATTGACTAGCACATAGCCAGCCCCGCCTGGCATGCAGTGTGATAAGCAGCTGTGCAAGGAGAAAAGGGGAGAGCAGTTTTTATTCTTTTATACTTCTTTTTCAGTTTGAAGTAGTTTTAGATATATAAAATACTAACATGTTACCTTCTTTTTTAAATATTTATTTATTTATTTATTTATTTATTTATTTATTATATGTAAGTACACTATAGCTGTCTTCAGACACTCCAGAAGAGGGCATTAGATTTCGTTACAGATGGTTGTGAGACACCATGTGGTTGCTGGGATTTGAACTCAGGACCTTTGGAAGAACAGTCGGCGCTCTTAACCGCTGAGCCACCTCACCAGCCCAACATGTTACTTTCTTAGTTTTCCTATACATATTTTTTGTGTACACACACACACTCACTCACTCACTCACACAGTTTCAGATACAGAGCCCCTTTAACCCTAAATAGTTCAGTGTACTCCTAGATTACAAGGATAATTTTGGGCCAGGAAGATGGCTCAGTAGGTAGGTACTTGCCAGTCTGAGTTCAAGGTTGTGAACTTGTCCCAGCCTCTGTGCTGTGAGCTCAGCCTTCCTCAAGAGCTTGCTTTCTGGCACAAGATGTTCTGGCTTGTCTTGAACTCAGTAGCCCCAGGCCTCAGATTGTCTTTCTTTGTAGGTCTCCTCCCTCCCTCCCTCCCTCCCTCCCTCCCTCCCTCCCTCCCTCCTTTCTTTCTTTCTTTCTTTCTTTCACAGTTTCTCTGTGCCATCCTGAAACTCGCTCTGTAGGCCAGGCTGGCCTCAAACTCAGAAATATACCTCTCTCTGTCTCCCAGTTGCTGGGATTAAAGGCATACCATCCTCCCCCTTCTTTTTTTTTTTTTTCTTTTGAGAATGGTTATTTAGCACATGTCTGTATACTAATGCAAGTGTACCTATTGGTATGCAAGTGTCAGTGCTTTCTCAGAGCCTTCTCACGGTAAAACTAGAAGATATATGGCGCTTATCTCTGCTCTACATTTCTAAAAGTTTATATAGTAAAGCTATGAATACATACATATTGGTATATCTGATTCTGACACATTGAGTTTTATTCTATTTTGTTTGCTTGTTTTGAGATAGAGTCTCCATATGTAGTTCTGGCTCTCCTGGATGTCACTATGAATGCATAGAGACCCACCTGCCCCTGCCTCTGGAATGCTGGGACTAAAGGCATAAGTTACTACACCCATCTTTGTTACTATTTAAAGCTTTAGAATTATAAGCAGGTATATTTATAAAGTTTATATTAGGGATTTTCTACCCACCCAATGGGCAGCCATTTTGCTGGCTTTGACGGAGTCTTATATAGCCCAGGCTGGTTTTTGCCTTACTGTGTAACTGAAGCTTGCACTCCTAAACTACCTACCTCCATCTCTTGAGTGCTGAGATTGGGGACATGTTCCTCTACCTTGCCCAGCTAATTTTAGACCTTCTGATTGATAATACTTGCTTTGAACTTGGGAGGCGTGGCTAGTAGGTGAGGGTTATATTATGTAATAGTCTAGGAATCTTTCTGCACCTTTACCATCTTGCTTGGCCTCAAATGTGATATTTCTAAAAACTACAGTTTGGAATTATTTTTATAAAAATTCTTTTCTATATATGTTCTATCTAGTACCTGGACACCCTTGGTTAGTATTGTCCCTGTGTGTTAGGAAAACCAGAAGACTGCATTTGAAAACACATTGCCTTCTTGAGCTCACATTTCTAATATTTACTTTTAATTAATTAATTAATTAATATTATTATTTTTATTTTTTAATTTAATTTAATTTTATTTTTTTTTTGAGGCATGGTTTCTCTGTGTAGCCCTGTCTGTCCTGGAACTCCCTCTGTAGACCAAGCTGGCCTCAAATGCACAGAGATCTGCCTGCCTCTGCTGGGATCCCAAGAGTTGGGATTGAAGGTGACACCTGGCATATATCTTTTATTTTTTTAAACAGAGCTAATGGGGATTTCTTATTTAGACTTTTATTTATTTAACTTAATGTGTATGGATGGTTTGCTTGCACGCGTATATATGCACTGGGGTTACAAGATGGTTGTATGTTACCATATGGGTGATGGGAATTGAGCCCATGTTTTTTGCAAGAGCCAATGCTCTTAGCCATAAAGTCATCTCTCCAGTGCTTTTGTACTAATATTTTAATAATATTATTTACTTTATAAATTTTAATTTAGGTTTTTGAGACTTGTTTTTACTATATAGCCAAAGCTGGCCTTGAACTCTCAGTGGTTCTCCTACCTTAGCACCCTAGCGCTATGATTACAAACATGAGCTACCATGTCCAGTACAGAAATTATGATTAATTTCTATTATTACTCACTAGATGAATTTGTTTATTGGGTCCATACTGTGCCACAGTGTGAGTGTGGAGGTCAGAGGACAACTTGTAGGTGCTGGATCTTCTTCTACCATGTAGTCTTGGGAGTTGTCAGCCCTGGTGCCAGGCCTTTGTCCCCTTAACCATCTCATGAGCCTATTCTGGGAAATAATTCTCATTTTTACCTGATGTAAAAGTTGATAGTATTCTTTCATCGTGTTAAATACAGCCACGTTGTTGTGAAAGGTCTTTAGGGCATTTTCATTTTGCACATCTCAGATGTGTTCTTTGGACAGTACCCCATCATCTCAATTTCTAGTAACCACTTCTCTGTCTCATCCTGTCACTTGGACCCTCCTGAAAGCTGCTGTGTCTGAGTAGCTGCTGTGAACATGGTGGTGCAACTGTCTCCTTCTTCAGTTGTTGGGCTCATAATATGATTCCATTTTGAATTTTTTGAGGATCCTCTATGTTTCCATAACATTTCACAGGTTTAATCACAGTATATATCTGGAACTCAGCTTTTCCACATCCCTGATGGTTCCTTTTTTCTTTTTCAATATTTAAAAACATTTTTAAAAATTATTATTTTATGTTTTGGGTGTTGTGATGGTTTGTATATGCTTGGCCCAGGGATTGGCACTATTAGGAGGTGTGACCTTGTTGGAGTAGGTCACACTGTGGGTGTGGGCTTAAGACCCTCACCCCAGCTGCCTGGAAGTGAGTCGTCCACCAGCAGCCTTCAGATAAAGATGTAGAACTCTCAGCTCCTCCTGTACCATGCCTGCCTGGATGCTGCCATGTTCCTGCCTTGATGATACTGGACTGAACCTCTGAACCTGTAAGCCAGCCCCAACTAAATGTCTTTTATAAGACTTGCCTTGGTCATGGTGTTTGTTCACAGCAGTAACACCCTAACTAAGACAGGTGTATAGCTTGCATGCACATCTGTGTACTTGGTGTGTACCTGGTGCCTAGGAGGCCAAAAGAGGATTGGATTGCCTGGAACTGGAGTTCGAGGTGGTTGTGAGCCAGCATGTGGGTGCAGGGAACGGAACCTGGTCCTTTGGAAGATCAGGTAGTGCCCTTGTCTGCTGAGCCATCTCTCCAGACCCCTTTCTTCTATTCTGATAGCTGTGAAGTGCTCTCTTACTATTTGACTGGGGTTGGACTGTTTTTTTGAGGAAAGTGATGCTGAGCATGTTCGTGAGCTTGTGGGCTCTTTGCTTCTAGACATCTTTCAATGTTAAAATGTCCTCTTCTAATAAACAGAAATTGAATACATTCTGAGTTCATTCATGCAACACAAGTGTGCTTGCTTACCATAAGAATAGTGGCGAGTGAGCAGATTCAGCATATACATTTTATTTTTCTAAGAATATTGAAGCGTTAGAGTCTAGTACATTATTTGTACCTTGCTTACTTAGAGCTCTGACCTTGGAGACTGTGCCATGGAAAATATCTCAGACAGTATCTCTTTTAGTATTGTACCTAAGGGACTAAAAGCCATACAAAGAAGGAGAATGAATTGGCTATGTCCTAAATAATGGTCATTTGAAAGGAGCATTTGAACTAATGCACATATTGAGTATTAGATTTTTCCTTAGATGAAACAAAAAATAATATTCTTCCCATGTAATCTTCCCCCTTATTGCATGTTCATGCTTCATTATTCACACTTAACTCTTATCTGATTCTTGAATTATTTTTATATAATGACAGTTTTTTTGTATATGATTTAAAAAATATTAGTAACCAGAAAGGAGGAGAAGGAGGAGGAGGAAGAAAAGGAAGAGGAGAAAGATGAATAAATAATAGAGTTGGTGTAAAACCAGGACACTGGAAACTCTGAATTTTAATTTCTGTCATTGACTTTATAAATGAGGAGGCTACTTAACCATACACGTCTACATAAATAGGTAAATGGACTATACTACCCTCGTGTCCTATAGATGTGGACTAGTGTACAAAGCTTTAATGTCTAAATGCTCAATGGTACTGTTTAGGTAGATTTTGAAAGCATTTTCTAAAGCTTTATCACAATTGTTTAATTCTCCACATGGTAGCTACAAAATACAGAAAAACCAAAACACCCTGTAAACTAGATTGATAAGTTCTCTCAGGCTTGAAAGGCTGTATGCTAAAATCTACGTGTACCTCTTATAGTCACTTATAGGTTAAAAGAAGACTTTCATGGCTTTTAATCAAGTCAGTAAAAGCTTATGATTTCAAAGGCTGTCAGTATCTCCATAGGCTGTCTGTAGCACTATTGGAAAAGTACATCTAGCCTCACGGATGTACAGTGCAGTGTACTGTCATGAGGACATGGGTTAGGTGCCTGTCTCTCACACCTGAAAGCATATATGCCTATTTATTTCTCTCTTCATCAACTTCCAGTGGTTGGAATTTAGTTCCCTGAATGTTATTAATGAGTGTGTTACCATGAAAGAGTGCCAGTTCTGTGCTGGTGAATAATTTAGGTGTCAGCTGGTGAGGTGAGATTGTATTACTTAGACAGTCCCAATATGTGCTAAACTTTGACATTAAATAGGAAAAATACATCTTTTATGAAAGCCCTGATTTACAAAATTGTATATATTTCTTTAAAATTAAAAATTATTTCACTTAATATTTTTAAATTACAAAATATTTTTTAAAAGATTGTATTTTTAAAAATTCTGTATCTGTGTCTGGGTATGTGCATATGAATTCAGGTGCTTGCACAGAGCAGAGACATCAGATCTGGAGCTAGCATTTATAGGTGGTAGTGTAAGCTAGGAGTTGGGTCTTTTGCAAGAGCAGGAGGCACTCTGTGCTAAGCCATTTCTTTAGCCACATGATGATTTTTAAAAGCTAGCAAGAATGTAGCAAATTAGGAACATTTTCTCCCTTTATGTTGTGGTTTTATTTTATAATTTTATAGAACATCTTTACTCTTCATTTAAAGCAATCCCATTATGGATATAATTTTCAGATAATGTCAGAGAGCCTGCTTGTGTAAACCTGCATCTCACAGGTATACTTTCATATTTTTATGAAAAAGATTTTTAAGGTAGTGTGGGTATATGCATTTTGCTGAAAGATATTATACCCCTCCTAAGTATTATTACCCTGTTCCAGTGTAACATGAAGGTGGCCTTTTGGAGCTGTGCTGTAGTTCATTTAGTTTGTAGAGTGCTTGCCTGGCATGCAGGAAGCCAGAGTTTGGTCTCCAGGTTGTGTGTGTTGGGTGCTATAATCTCAGCATCCAGGAAGGGGATGTAGGAGAACCAACCAGGTGCGTACTAAGCTCTGGGATGCACCAGACCCTTTCATCCCCTTCTCTTCTCTTCCTTGCCTTCAAGTCTTTTTTAAAAAGGAAGAAAATGCCTTTCTTCACAAGGTATTTTAATATGAGTAGGTTCAGTAGACAAACTTACAAAATTTGAAATGGTTTAGCCACGTTTTACAACATTAAAAGTATAGATATGTTTTATGTGTCTTGTGTAGGTACTTTTTTTTATGTGGGGAATAAGAATATAAAGTGAAATAATGATGTTTCTTGACTGCTTTGTCCTCAGCACTGTGCTAAAGAGTTTACCACTAACCCTTGGAGTAGCTAAAAAATAGCAACATCATCTGCATCTTATGAACAGGAAGTTGAGATTCAGATTTGTTGCACAACGGTGACAGAGTTGGGGAATAAAGATGTGTGCTACCACACTCAGTTTAGAAGCAATTCTTTGATGTCTCGTTTCCCTACTGTTTATGTAGTCACCGTGTGACCAGATCCTACTGATTTAACTCTGATATATTCCTGCATGTAATTTTGCCACACCTTTCTCTGTGTCTTGTTTTTGTTCTGGTCTGGACCCCTGCACTGTAATTTTTTTCTTTAACACACACAATTAGATTTATTTTATGTGTATCTTAGGATTTTTATTGCTACAACACTATAGTAGCTGAAAGAAGTGTTTTATTACACTTCCACATCAAATCCATCACCAAGGGAAGGCAGGTCAGGAACTCAAGGCAGGGCACTGGAGGCAGGCGTTGGTGGTGAGTCTGTGCTGCTGCTTACTGGCTTGTTCTTCCTGGCTAGCTCATGGAAAATAAAAGAGGTCATGCAACTCCTAGAGCTGGAGTTCCTGATGGAGCTGGAGTTCCCGATGGGTGAGCTACCCTGTGTGAACTCAGGTCCTCTGGAAGAGCAAGAAGGCTCTTTATCACTGAGCCATGTCTCTGGTCCTTCTCCAGCCACCGTTGACAGTGTACAAAATTATTTGTTTTAGCAAAGTGTAGTTTTCTAGTTTTTCACTTGTTGTCCATGCTTGGGGCTTAAAATTTAAGAAACTGTTGTCAAATTTAGAGTTATAAAGGAATGTAACTATATTCTAATAATATATTAATACTATGTTTTAATAATTTATTGTCTTAGTTCATGAGGAATTAAATATCCTGTTTTTAGACAAGGGTGGAGTTTAAGTCATGAAACAGAACAAAAGCGTGGATTGATGGGCTAAGTAAGCAAGGGAATTATGTTACTATATTCATCCACATGCTTATGATTCTGGTTCTTCACCTACTGCATCACCTGGAGCAAGTTCCTTCCTCTCTGAGCCTCAGTTTACTCATCGTGACACTGTTAATAGCTACTTCAAAGGTTGCTGTGAAGATGAACACATAATGTAGAGTAAGCACTAATGTGTTGGGACACTACATGCACTTTATGCATAGGAGCTACACTGAGGGCGGAGCTTTGCAAGATTCTTTGATGTGGTGACAGGGAGTCTCCCATGCTTATTTCTTGGTGGCTTACTTCTGACATGTGTACTGCTGCAGTTCTTCAGAGCCAAATCAATTGGTGTAATGTATTTGAATTTGTGTGAATGCGTGGCCATTTACCTGTCTGTAGTTATTTGAGACAGTCTTGTTAGCCTTATCTGGTCTGGGAATCATTGTGTAGCCCAGGCAGGGCTTGAACTTAGTCCATTTTCTTCAGTGCTTTGACCTCCTAAGTTCCTGAGTTGTGCTGTATATTTACTATGGTAGCCAGTAGTGTCTGATGCTGTGTAGTAGGTAGGTATGAACTAATTCGAATTCTTTGAAATGACAGAGCTGAGTCATGGCACAGCTACATTAGTCACATCTGAAGTGGCCAACACATCGCGGTGCATGGTAGAAACAGTGTCTCCAGCGATTTGGACATCTGTTGGACAGGGCTATCTGGAGGCTTTGTGATAGT
This sequence comes from Mus musculus, assembly GCF_000001635.26. Taxonomy (NCBI): domain Eukaryota; kingdom Metazoa; phylum Chordata; class Mammalia; order Rodentia; family Muridae; genus Mus; species Mus musculus. The sequence continues at coordinate 104,458,655 of NC_000068.7, read as the reverse complement.
GTTTTCTTGAGTGATTTTAGTTTTAGTATAGAAGGTGGGTAGTGGTGTTATTTCTAGGACGGCTGGGCTTTTTGTTTACTCTTTGTGATTTTTTCCCCCCTCATGTTTTTGAAAAGCTTAGGCCAGGGCCCCTCTTCCCTAACAGTCTAAACAGTAGTTTTTGTGTTCCCAGGTTAATGAGAGACAGTTGCAGGCTCTAGGCCACTGCCTTCTATTTATTCTTTATGCCTTGCTATTAGTAACGGTTAGAACATGAGATGGGTTACTGCTCAAGTTAGATCTCCATCTTTATACATCCCAGCTGGTACGGTGAGAGGCAGACCTGTAAACAGACTCCACAGGTGCTTGCATTCCAGGAGAAGAACAGGTGCCAGTCTCACTTTACCAGAGAAGCCTCCGGGCCAGGTTGCCAGAGTCAGAGACATTAGAAAGATCCCAGTGGCAACACAGCCTCTTCCCTTATCGTGAGGACCCCTTAATTAGCTGCGCTGCTCCTCTTCCTTGCCCACTTGAGGCCTCAGAGATGCACGTGCCTTCTTTGGCATTCCCTCCTCCTATTGCCACCTAGGAGTCAGCACGGTCTGGCTGCAGGTTCTTGCTGTGAAAGATTACCCCTTGATTCTAGATCTTTAAAGAAGGGATCCCCAACTCTGCCTTATTGGCCTGAATGCTCTTCAGAGCTCCACCACGTGGCTTGCTCTACACCTACATATCTGTTAACTTTTCTATTTCTTTAAAGTGTTTCTATTGGTTTGTTTTTGACAGTCAGTCCTGCTATGCAGTCCTGGCTTTACTCTGTCTCTTGACTGTTCCTGGGATTAAAGGTTTAACACCCCCATGCCCACCAATAACTTTTCTAATTAAACTTCTTCCAAGTTTAATTAGACAGTTTATGGACAGTTTACCATAATTTCTCTTTTGAACTCAAAACTTAATGATTATCTCAAGAAAATGTAGTTTCAATCCAATGATATTTTCTTTTTATATTGGGATTTGTTTCTTAGAGTTTGTGTCTTACCTGTTATAAGTTACTTTCTGTAGACGTTTAAAATAGATTTTTTTTTTTGAGTGGTTTAGTTCCTTAGGAAGCTGTATAAGGGACAGAGTTCCCGTGTGTTCCCGCCTTCACACACAGTTGACCTCACACATCCTGCCGTCACACATCTTCAACCTTCTCACATGCACACCCCCTTTCTCTGGCGCTTTATGTACAAATGATGATCCTAGGTGCATATTACTTCTCCAGATCTGTACACCAGGCTGCTTGTATATTATCCAGCTTTATAATTGGCTCCTCTTATTTCCTTTACTCAGAATATAATTCACAGCGGTGACAGTTATTTTTAGAGCAATTATCTCAGGGAAGTAGTGGTTTTAGTAGGAAATCATGTATGGTCATGATTTAGAGGTTTGCTTTCATGTTTCCTTAAATTCTAGTAGTCTGGATTTAGGAGTTGATTAATGTAGTTACCTATTTTGTGGGTTACAGAGTATCTGAGAATTTAATTTAAAACATTGAAGTGGAATGTATTTTGAGGAACATTGTATCAAATTGGATACTTTATGTTCCCCATTGCTTCTTAAATTGTATGTATTATTATGGTGTGTGCCTATGCTATATGTTGGGTGTGCACACACACCATGGCTCAGGTGTAGGTCAGAAGACAGCCTTTAGAGTAGGCTAATTCCTCCACTGCTTACCAGGCTTGGAAATGCTTTAATCAGCTGAGCCCTGTGCTGGCCCAGTGAATATTTCTTTAAGGGAGCCTTAAGGACCTTCTAGTATTCTTTAGAGACAAAATGCACAGTTATGTTGTCTTGTTTGTAGAGAGCTCACTTTATTCCTTCCCAGGTTTATTCTTTAGCTTAAGTTTTTGTTGTGCTACTATTTTTCATAAACATAGAGGCAGTCATTCTAGTACTCTTAATTTAGATGTGTTTTTGGTTGAGGAAATGAATAATATGCCGCTGGCACTTAGTTTTGTTGTTGTGTTCTGTAAAGGCAAGTGTATCCCTGTCATGCATATGTTGTAAGTGGACTTCGGAACAGTTCCTTATCTATTCAGTTCTGGTAGTTGATGATATCTAAACATTGATGCAGAGTTGTGGAGGGCTTGTGTGACTGTGGTACAACATGGTAAAGTGGAAAGGGAACCAGACTCATGCAGAAAGGGGCACAAGTGCCAGCAAGATGTGAAGAAGTTCAGCCTTGACCCTTTTATAACAAACAGCCTTTGCAAGAAGAGAGTCTGTCCTGTGACACTAAGGCACATAGACCAACATTAGTCTTTTCATAGGTGGTGGCTGGCTACCTTCCAGCTGGCCTTTTTACATTGGGAGTTGTATTTTCAGAGCATGAACCTTAGGGTACAAGGTATATGCATCTCTAGTTTGTAAATGAATTGAGGCTAATGAAATGTCTAATTTGCTTAAGTAAATAATAGTATATAGTAACTATAGAACTTATGTGCTTATTTGTTTATTCATTTTTATCTTGTTGTTTGAAACCAGGGCCTCACACATACCAAGGAAGCCTAGATACATACCACTGAGATACAGTCCTTTTTGTATCTTTTAGTTTTGAAATAAGATCTCTCTAAATTGCCTGCACTGCCTTAGAACTCTGTAGAACAGGCCTTGAACTTGGGTTCCTCCTGATTTAGCTACCCAAGTAGCTGGTATTATTAGTCCTGTGACATTGGGACAGATTTTTAAATTTTAAGCATCTATTTATGTATCTATTGCTATTTATCTGTCTGTCTATCTATCTATCTATCTATCATCTATTATCTATTTATCTTTTTGAGACAGGGTCTCTGTATAATCTTGGCTGTTCTGGAGCTCACTATGTAGATCAGGCTGGCCCCAATGCCTCTGTCTCTGCTGGGATAAAAGGAGTGAGTGTCTGTGTGTGCAGATTATAGAGTATAACCCTTGCTTCTGCTATATGGGTTCAGGGGATGGAACTTGGGTAGAGTGCAAGCAGTTTTATTTTGCTGGTCCTAGGCCTAGTTTATTTACTTATTTCTAAAACGCTTTTATTTATTTTTATGTGTATGAGTGTTTTGCTTGCTCACTATTTGCATGCCTGGTATTTGCAATAGACCAGAAGAGGGCACAGGATTCCCTGAAACTGGAGTTACAGATTGTTGTGAACACCACGGGTGTGAATGTACCCAGGTCCCCTGGAGGAGTAGCCTGTGCACTTAACTGCTGAGCAATGTCTCCAGCCCTCTTGAAAAATTTGTTTGCTAGAAAGGTAAACATTATTTGTTGTGATGGGCAAACATTTTCTTCCTTTCCCTTTCCTTTCTATCCTTTCCTTCTCCACCATCCCACTCCCCTCTCCTCCATTCCCCTCCCCTCCCCTCTCTTCTCCTGTCCTCCTCCTTCCAATCTTCCTCCCCCCCCCCCCTTTTTTTTTTTCCTGAGTTGGTCTCACTACAGAGCTCTGGCTGTCCTAGAACTCACTATATAGGTCAGTCTGGCCTTGGACTCACAGAGATTCATTCACTTGGCTCTGCCTCCTAAGTAGTAGGATTAAAGTCATGTGCCATCACACCAGGGCCCCTCTTTTCTTTCTTGAGACAGAGTCTCACTGTGCATCCCTGGCTTTGAATAACATTATTGTGCTAATGTTAATTTCCTGATTTTTGATGTATATAGCTGTAGAAGAGACCTTGTTTTTAGGAAGTATACCCTAAATGATGCATTTGCATTAAGGGGCATATTATCCACAACATGAATCTCATCAAGTTTCTCAAAAACAGAATTTGTATGAGATACAAATAGGATAATGTGTTAATGTTTGAGGAATTTGATTCAGGGTATTATCTGAATACTATGTTGTCTTTTTATTTTTTATTTTGTAAATTTAAATGCTTTAAAATATTTTTAATTATGTGTGTGTCTAAGAAGGTCAGAGAAATGTGGGACCCCCTAGAGTTGGGTTTAGAGGTTCTTTTGAGCTTCTGATGTGGGTGCTGGGAATGGAATTCTATCCTCTTCAGGACCAGTGTATGCTCTTGACTATTGAGCCATCTCTCTAGACCAAATTGAAAGGTTTTTAGCCAGGCATTATGGCTGACGCCTGTAGATGCAGCACTTAGGCATCTGAACGGGAGGAGTGCAGTGAGTTCTAAAGCTGGAGAGAGGCAGAGTGGGGAGGAAGGAAGGAAATGTTTTAAAATAGATTTAGATACAAGCGGTAAGTGGGGAGAGAGGGGACCCACTTAGAAACAGGAACGTTTAAGACCAGTCAAAAGGATCAAAGGAATCCTCACTGTGTGTGGCTACAACAGAGTCAAGACATGGTTGCCTATTAGAAATATTTCTGGTCTTTCTTGTGAGCGAGGAAAGAGTGAGACTTCAAAGGTTATATACATATAGATTTACAAATTTTAATATCTTTTTTCATTTGTTTGTCAAGACAGAGTCTCAATGTGTAGCCCCTGTTGTCCTAGAACTGACTGTATAGACTAGACTGGTCTCGAACTCAGAGCTCCACATGCTCCTGCTCTCCAAGTGCTGGTGTTAAAGGGATTGGTAATACACCTGGCCTATTTTAGCATTATTATTTGAAATATATCTGTAAGAAAAGGAATAGAAACAAAAAAGGAATATTGTCTCAATATGGCATGCTTTGTGTTGAAATTCTCAGCCTTTGAGAGGCATCATCTAGACTGAGTTGAGAGGTTTCTTCTCCACATCTCTTTCCTGTTTTTCTACTCTGCTGCAGGGAATATAGGATCTGGGAGGCGTAACTTCCTGTAAAAGTCTCATAGGCTTCATAATGGTAGAAGTTATTTATCTTAATGTGAAGTGGTTAAAAGAATGGACACATCTGAGCTCCACTTGCACTTCTTACTGCTGGACAGTCCTGCCAAGGAGCGTACTCGAGTGCCTGATTCTATATTTGTGTGACTACCAAGTAGCTAATACTTTCTAAAATACTTAGCAGGGCTATGGGACACTTATAGTCCGACTCATAGTATTATATTAAAAACATGCTATTATTTCTGTTATTGTATGTATATTTTTATTTTTGGAGATAAGAGTCTCATATCCCAGTCTGGCCTTAGTCCCCAGGTGTGGAGGATAGCCTTGATCTTCTGGTCCACGGTCACCAGCTCCCGAATGCAATGCTGGGTTTACAAGAGAGCACTACTATGCCTGCTTCTGCAGTTTTGAGGATTAACTCAGGGCTTTGTTATGAATGTATTAAATAGATTCCCAGCTCTAGTTACTCTTGTAATTATATGTTCTTTAAATAATTTACATGGAGTGAAAAGTAGGAAGGTGACATGTTGAGAAAAGAAAGGATTTGCTTGGAGGTGGGGTGGAGTTAAAGAGGTCAGGGTGAGCAGATCCAACTATATTGTGTGTGTGTGTGTGTGTGTGTGTGTGTGTGTGAGTGTGAATGTGTGTGTATGAGTGTGTGTGTGAGTGTGTGTGTGTGTGTGTGTGTGTGTGTGTGTAGAAAAGTGCTCTAACAAGGTTACTAGGTTACTTAGGTGAAGATGGGCTGACTCCTGAGCACCTGCACTCCTATTTCATTCTTAGTAAACTTAGAGGGCTGGGTGAGGTGATAGCAGCACTCAGGAGGCAGAGGCAGGGGTATTTCTGAGTTCCAGGCCAGCCTGCTCTACAGATTGACTGAGTTACAGACAGTCAGGGATACACAAATCTTGTCTCAAAAAAATAAAACAAGAAACCTAAAACAACAATAACAAAAGACAAAGAAAGAAACTTCTTTTGCACATTAATATTTCTAATATTACTATTACTACGTCATGAAAGACTGGTTGAAATCTCTGTTGAACACGCTTCTACCCCTGGCCTAGAGGGAACGTTAAAAAGCTACAACTAAAAACCTGATGTCTGCTGGATCATTCAGTCCATGAATACAGGGCAAGCTGTGGTCTCCTGTCCGTTACTATAGCCACTCTTGTCCACGATGTAAACAGACACGTCAAACCCAGAGGAAACTATCAAGATTCTCTTCATCCCCTTTGTCTTTCTATATCCCTTTTCTTTTGCTTGTTGTAGAAAGTTACAGGCTATTTAATCATAAAAGGCTGTAGTAGGTAGTTTCTTAAATTATGGACCTATTTTCAGAAAAAAATTTTTTTAAGGTTTATTTATTTATTATGTAAGTACACTGTAGCTGTCTTCAGTCACACCAGAAGAGGGCATCCAATCTCATTACAGATGGTTGTGAGCCATTGTGTGGTTGCTGGGATTTGAACTCAGGGTCTCTCCAGCTCTCGCTCCAGCCCCGCTTGCTGTAGCTGTCTTCAGACACCCCAGAAGAGGGCATGAAATCTCATGGATGGTTGTGAGCCACCATGTGGGATATGAACTCAGGACTTTCAGAAGAGCAGTCAGTGTTCTTAACCGCTGAGCCATCTCTCTAGCCCCACAAAAATATTTTTCAGGTCAGTTAATATTTTCATTTTCTAAAATGCGATGAATTTCTCAATGGCCTCTGCCTCCAGCTCCAGGGGAGTCCAAAATCTCTGGCCTCCTCAGACACCTGCACACACATACACATACCCACACATAGACATACACATAATTAAAAACAAGTCTTTAAAAAAAAAATCTCAGCTCCATTCTTATACTTGATAATTCTGGGCCCTGCATTTCTTTTCTTTCGTTCATAGCAAACCATTTTAAGATCTGCCACTTTCTGTGCTTCTGTGGGTGGGCTGCACTCAGCCCAGCAGTTCTTGTATGTGAAATCTTTTGCTTACCTGAGTTGTTGCAGTTTGATTGTACAACATTTTCTTTAAATGATCAATGCATTAACAGTTATTTCTATGGCACCTGACCCATTGCTAACTCTCAGTAAATGATATCTGTTTTTGTTCTAAGTCCTAAGATGTTCAGCTGTCTTAAATGCAAGCTGGCTAGCATGTCAGAGTTTCTTGCCTGCTACCTGTTGAACTTATATATTTGATTCTACCAAAAAATTCCTCTAGTTTCATGAGTTCTAAAAGCTTTGTTAAAATTCATTGCTTGGATAGAGAGCACCTGCTATGTGCCAGGCAGTGTTCTTTAGATGCTAGCGTCACAACACTGGAACAAAAAGTCCAAGTCTTGTGCCTTCATAGAATGCTAGTCTGCTGGAGCAAGCGGAAAAGAGACAATGAGCCAATATAGAAATCAGTTGTTGGAAAGTGTTACAAAGGAACAACCGAGCAAGATCTAGACGGAAAGCCAAACGCCACAGAGTCTTCCACTTGTGTAAGACTGCGACAGGGTCTTTGTAATAAAATGATCATTAAGCAGAAAGTCAAATAAGAGAAGGCAATCAAGTCTTGCTTCTTGGAGTAATCTCCCAGGTATCCTTAAGTGGAATCGTTTGAGCAGGTTTGAAGAGGTTTTTGTGCCAATGCAGTTTGCTCACAGCATGTTAAGAGTATGGCAGGAAATCCTGGTGTAGCTGAGGTTTGGGACCACTGTGAGGAATTGTTCACTAAGATAGGATTCTCCTGGGGATTCTAGGGTGAGGAATGCTGTGGTCTGGTGTATGTTGCCTCTCTTGCTGCTATCTTGCTATGTGGCAGAAAACAAGGACAGAAGCTGAAACAGAAGTTGTTGGTGCAATCCAAACAAGATGTCCATCTGGATTAGAGAGTGTAGTCGTGGAGTAATGGTGAAGGTGGAGTAATGTGGTCGGTCAGTTCTGCATCTATTTTGATGCTAGCTAGTGAGATTTGCTAATAGATGTGGAAAGTGAAAGAGAAGGGGCATATTTGACCTTCCTGGCTTGGGGACTGAGAAACCAAAGATGGGGGAAGCTGGAGGGTGGAAGTGGTTAGAGGACATAAGTCTTTTTCAGTTTGTTCACTTTGAGGCACCTTAGATCCACCTCCTTCCCCGTTCCCTGCTTCTCTCCCCTCTCTCTTATGTCTTCCCCTTTGTTTGCCCCCCCCCCTTTCTCTTTCTCTGCTGGACTTCTAACCTGGACTTTGCACATGTTAGGTAAGTGCTCTATCACTGAGCTAAGTTAGTACTCAATCTATCATTTTTTTAAAAATTGCCAAGAAGTATACACAGTTTATTGCCCATCATCTGATAAATGGTCACCTAAAATGTATGCAACGGGCTAGGTACTATTTAGCAATAAAAAAGAAATACTAAGAATATAGTACATAAACAAAAGCTGTTGGGATGACCCATACCTTTAGTTCCAGAATTTAGGAGGTAGAGTCAGATGGACTTCGGAGTTCCAGGCCACTCTGGACTGCAGAGCAAAATGGAAGCTGGCTAGCCAGGACTACATAGTCAGACTCTTGAGTACAGGTTACAGAATGCAGGTGATCAGTTTGTTGTGATTCCTCAGGGAAAATAAATGTAGAAAGAGAAGGTTGATGTTCAAAGTTAAGCTAGGTACAAGAGTTAATGAAGCAGAGCTAAGACGTTGGTTACTGAGAACATTATGCCTCTGTCCTAAACACTGTGCTTTAATGGTTGCACAGTTCTGTGACTGTTTTGGAACTCCTCAGGACTGTGCCTGTCTTGTCTGGTTTTTGTCATTGTTGTTTGTTCTTAAAACCTTTCCCATACCTGCCTCTAGCTTAGAAGACCTCTGAATTGAGTGGTTTTAATATTCCCAAAGATTAATAATTTTTTTATCTTGTTTAAATTGGTGTTGTATATCTCAGTTGTCTTTACCCTGTCAAAGTCAGGAAAGCATGCAGGTGCACACACACTCTTATCATGAAGCAGCATAGAGCACACCTGCCTTTTATGTTGAAGAAATCATCATTGCCTTGAGCTTGATCAGACCTGGGCTTAAGTCTGAGGCCTAACACATCAGCATTACGCTTACTTCATTAACACAAAGAAATGAAGATTTCTGCTTGTAAAATCACTCTAGTGGGAGACATCTTCTGACCAGTTCTCCTCCCTGTTCTACTCCTACCCTGGCACCCCAGGACCTCATGCTTGCTAGGAAGGCCTTCTAAGGTTGAACTACATCCATAGCTCAATACTTCTTGATGAAAATACCACCAACACAGATTCAGAGTTTAATAGTGACAGCCCATGGTACCTGCAATTATAGGTATAGTTGTTTCTAGAACTGGACATACTGAACCTAAACCAAGACAGCCCTTTTCCTAACAGCGATGGAATTATTTTGCTAGTAACTCAACATTTGACTTGAACAAGTAGGTAAAAATGGAACAACCCCCCCTGAGATGTTCCATTAATAGCCATCTTTTCTGAGTGACTCTTACTTCACTGCATTCTTATTTGAAGAATTCCAAGCATTCCCTTCCAGTACTCTATCAGTAGTCTACCAGTCCATTCAGAGGTCTGTTCTCACTGAGGAAAATTGCCTTTCAACTTGCCAATTTTCAGTGTTAAGCTGTGTTTTATATCAATATTTCAAGTTTTTAGAAAGACAGAGTATTTGTAATGAACATCAATAGACTTGACTAAAAACACATGGCAGAAAAAGAAACATCATTTTATATATAGATATACTTTGTTTCCATGTGACCTCAACTTTGGCGCTGTAGGGTTTAGATTGGACTCCTGACAGTGTGTAACTACTTATAAAGTGAGCCTTCAGGCTCTGTTGGACTGTTCACTGAATACACTAATTTAATTTGTGACTTGTCTATGTATAATGCACAAAATGATGTTTATGTATGCAGACGTCTGTTTATACAAACGTATATTTCCCAAGCTGGTAAAGGAATTGGAAACAATTTTAATCACTGCAGTGACTTTGTGATGTTCTTACAATGCGTAAGCTTTAAAGTTTGGGTTCTTTAGACTGGGTTTCTGTAGCTCAAAGTGACCTGGGATTCTCTGTGTCCACACTGGTGTTCAACTCATTGTAGTCCTCTTGCTTAAGCCTCCCAAAACTGCATTACAGGTGTGAGCCCCCTCATCTGGCTTAGAGTTTGTTTTGTATTGCAAGAACAGCTAGTAGAAACCTTGTTTCTCTGTCAGGTTCATCTAGGATGTAGGTGCTTTACCGTGTTGCTTCCCTACTTTTACATGTGATGTTGTACATAGAAAATGTATGCCATGGTGAATGACAGACAGCAAGGAAACTGTTTTCCACACAATAGGGCTCGGTCTCGAATGAACTTACAGAGACTGGCAGCAAGTCTATGATCTGCAAAAGTTCAAGCCAGACAAACTCCTTGCTTGGGGAAAGGAAAATGGTGGGCAGAAAGTCCAAATCCTCAGTCAAGAAACTGTTTGTAACTAGTAGTGGCTGGAGTGGCACTGAGCGTGCTGGCCACACTCCAGGACAGGCCCCACGTCCAGGAGGAGTTGGTCAACACAAAACAGACTCCATGGTTTCTCTATTCTTATTTCCCTCCCTCCCTCCCTCCCTCCCTCCCTCCCTCCCTCCCTCCCTCCCTCCCTCCCTCCCTCCCCTCTCTCCCTCCCTCCCTCCCTCCCTCCCTCCCTCCCTCCCTCCCTCCCTCCTTCCTTCCTTCCTTCCTTCCTTCCTTCCTTCCTCCTTTCCTTTTAAGAAGAAGTTGGTTGTATGGATGTGATCTAGAGGTGGAAAACGAATACAGTCTAAATATATTGTATGAAAAATTTGAAAAACATATTAGTAACTAAATAAAATAATTTGGTCACATTAGTTTTGGACTTGGTGAGTGTGTTTGTGTGTGTTGTATATATGTATGCAGGTAAGTGCACATGTGCACTTGTGCCACAGAGCATGTGTGGAGGTCAGAGGGTACTCCCTGGAGTTCCTTCCCTTTTCTTCCCACGTGGAGTTCAGGGACTGAAGTCAGTTTGCCTGCTTGGTGACCTGTTTACCTGTGGAGCTATTTGATTCACCCAGCATTGTTAATACAATCCGCCAATGTGCAATAGGTTCTGAGGCATACATGGTAGAAATGTTCAGTGCTCAGTTCCTAATGTTTGTGAATACTTTGTGTCTGCAGAGGAAAATATCTGTGTAGGGAAAAAGAGAATATGGCAATATGACCAGTTATTCTCAAGTCTTTTAGGGGTAAATATTCATTGTTCTGTCCTTGAAAGTTAAACCCACATATGTGCATACACCTAGGATAACGGTGTGTGATTCCTTTGCTATGCAGCTGTACATGGAGGCTCTGTTAAAGCATGCTAGTTCTCTTCAGAAGGTGGATGGAGGCTCCTGCCACTTTAGACTCCTCATGAGAAAGCCACAGGACATAGTAGCATAATTAATCTGAGAATGAAATATTTTTCCAAATAACTGAAGTGTTAAGATGCATTTTAATTGTTCTATCTTAAACCATATTTTTAAAAAATTAACTTAAAAAACTTTATATTGATATGTATTGGTGTTTTGCCTACATGTAAATGCCTACATGGTATGTGCCTGGTGCTTGTTGAGGCCAGGAGGAGGCATAGGATACCTTTGAACTAGAATTACGGACAGTTGTGACTGCCATGTGGATGTTGGGAATTGAACTATGGAAGAGCAGGCAGTATTCTTAACTACCGAGCCATTTATCTAGCCCATACTTTTACCTTCAAACCTGAATATGCTGCACTTGTCTCTAAGGATGACCAAGGACACAGTTATGTGACTGTTCATTACTGTTATGTTCTGAAGTCACATGGAGGTCTAGACTATTAGCTTCAGGAACTTTGTTTTCATTTGGTCTTAACTTTCACTGCCTGTTTGAGTTCTTTTGATATTACAAATGTTTAATTTTTTGTCAGCTTTCATGTATTATTTCTAATCTGCTGTAGCTTGAAAAGCATGGTGTGTGTTGTTTTGTTTTTTTCAAGCATTAATAGAGATGTTGTTAAGGGAAAGGCTCGTGGGGAAGAGACTTCATTATGGAGCTGTGCTCACGGTCCCTTTACATGACCGAGGGTTAGGATCGGGGTTTGACAAGTTCTCAGCGACATAACTAAACATGATTTTTCTGTCATTTAGAACTTTTCTTAGAATGTCAAATAAAATTCGGTAATTTAAAGTGAAAAGGAACCTGACTTTCTTCTTTTCCTCTCCCCGCGCCCCACCCCACCCCCAGAGCTCCAGAGATTATATTGGGGTTGCCGTTTTGTGAAGCCATAGACATGTGGTCACTGGGATGCGTGATCGCAGAGTTATTCCTTGGATGGCCACTCTACCCAGGAGCCTTGGAGTATGATCAGGTAACAGAACTGAACAGTGATGGAATTGCTAGAAAGGAAGCATAATCTATAGTCTTAGAGCATTGCATGATTCTCCATACACAAAATGTGAAAATCTCCATGAATGTCAAAGCTTAAGAAATTTAAATTCACTTAACATTAGCTCTTGACTTCAAAGCTCTTTTCTAACACTCTGGTGGTAAAGCACGGCCAAGGCAACTTGTAGGAGGAGGGGTTTATCTTGAGCTTAGAGTTCCAGAAAGAGTCCATGATGGCAGGGCAGAGGCAGAGGCAGCAAGTGCTGGAGCTACAGCTGGGGTCTCAGATCTCAACCCACAAACAGGAAGCAGAGAGAGCTGTGCAAAACAGCAAGAGGCTGCTGAAGCTCCAGGTCCACCCCTGTTGACATATTCCCTCCAGCAAGGGCACATACCTTCCTATTCCCCCCAAACATTCACCTACTGAAGACCAAGTATTCCAGTGCCAGAAACTCTTAAGGGGACAGCCTATTCAAACTACCACATTTTTATAAACTAGTTACAACCTACAGACTTCAAACCAATTTTATGAAGTAGTCATCCTATATATAATATAATATTTGGATAATGTTTGTTTGTTTGAGGCAGGTTGTCAGTATGCAGCCCTGTCTTACTTAGCCTTGTGGTAACCCCCCCTCCACCCCCTCCCTCCGTCTTGGGGCTGTGGTAATGTGGTACCCTTCCCCGTGTCTTAGGGCATGTGTCACTTTGCCCAGGCCTGTTTATCATTTATTTATTTTTTGAGACAGGGTCTCTCTATATAACCCTGACTGCCCTGGGATTCACTGTCAGACCAGGTGGGGTTAATTCACAGAGATCTGCCTGCTTCTGCCCCCTCCCAAGTGCTGGGGATTACAGGCGTACACTGCTGTGCCTGGCCTTAGTTCTGGTTTTTATTGTTGATTTTTCTTTATTAAAATGGATGTGAGGGGCTGAAATGATGGCTCAGTGGTTGAGACATGTTCTGCTCTTCTAGAGTACCGAATTTTGTTCCTGGCTCCTACATCAGATGGTTCACAGCTGTCTGTAATTCCAGCCAGAGGAGCCACCATCTACTTCTGCCCTCCACTGGCACCTGTACACACATGCATAGTACACAGTCACATAAATACACATAATTTAAAATAAAACAAATGAAAAAGCATCTGAGTAGTCACTAATTTGGGTGACTTAGCTATTTCTGAGGGGATTCAGTATTATCACTAACATGAGATAATATCATCGACATCTTATCATTTACAGTGTCATTCTACAAGTGAACCTTCTCTTTTAGGTCAGGTTTCTAACTTGTCTGTTTTCCCGCTTTATGTTCTGAAGCCCTCTAAAAGTTTATGTAACAGTTTCTGTCCATCTTCTCTTCAGGTATGTTTTCAGTCAACTTTGGACTTTGATGCAGCCGTTAGACTATTGCTAGTTCTGAAGGACATGGCCATCTAAGCAGAGTCCCACAGTTCCAAGCTGCTGAAGCACCAAGCACAGTCAGCTGCTAGGAACTTAGTTTTAGCTGTGGACTAGTTTGTGCCACGTGTAATCCTGTGGAGCAGGACACCATCTAGTGGCAATTTTAAGTTGACTGGCTGGTGCACTCTGGGTTTGGACAGTGTCTTGAGCAGCTCATGTTAGTCTTATCAGAAGATTTACTCTACTCCCTTCTTTATGTGAAAGAAAGAAAATGAAATTTCCCACACCCAAATGAACAGAACTGTTAGGTTTTTTCTAAAAAACTTGTTTTTTCTAAATCCTGTAATTTTTTTTTTTTTTTTTAAAAGACTAAGCTGTAAGGAAGAACCAAACCAAATTTGGAACAGGTGTTACCTGGTTTAGATGAATAATATTTTCAAATATACATATCTGTATATGTGTATATATGTGTTCTTCTAAAGGACCAGAAGAAAGTCATTATCACAAGGCACCAATTATAGTTTTCATTCAGTTTTTTTTTTTTGTTTTTTTTTTTTTTTTTTTTTTTTTTGGTTTTTCGAGACAGGGTTTCTCTGTGTAGCCCTGGCTGTCCTGGAGCTCACTTTGTAGACCAGGCTGGCCTTGAACTCAGAAATCTGCCTGCCTCTGCCTCCTGAGTGCTGGGATTAAAGGCGTGCTCCACCACGCCTGGCAGAAGTTATTTTTTAAAATATACATATACAAATAAATCCTGTGCATCCTTACTTTGTTCTTAATCTTAGGAAGATTTCACCCTTTTGAGATAGGATTTCACACACTAGCACACAATGGTCTGGATTCACTAGGTGGCTCATGCTGTCCTCAAACTTCAATTATTAAAAACAACAACAACAACATCAAAACTTTAATACTCTTACCTCAGCCTCCTGAGTGCTGGGACTACTTAGCAAAAGTGAGCTATATTTACAAATGCTGGTGTTTAATTTTCAGAGATTCTATCGATCTTTTTAGAGTGTGTTCACCTAACTTAGGATGTAGTAGGTCTCCAGTAAATTTACTTCTACCTCTTTCCAGGAAGCAGTTGCCTCAGTACACTTAGGTACTCCAAATAAGGTACCAAGTTTCTTGTTTCTTTGAAATAGGGTCTCTCTCAGGTAGCTTAGAATGGCTTCGCTCTCTCTGAACCTGAGAATGACCTTGATTCTCCTGGTTCCATCTCAGAAGTGCTAAGATATAGTTGTGTGCCATCATGTCTAACTAAAAACTTTGTCATCTCCCTCACCCCAATGCCCAAGATTGAATTAAGTGTTCTACTATTGAATTATATACAGCCTTGGCCTTGGTGTATTGTCTTCAAAATACATTATTACTATTTTCAACCTTAAACTAACTAATACTTACTGAGTTCCTGGCCAAGAAACTACTATTATAACACTTTACATTTCTTTCATAAGATCTCTGGCATACTTACCATGTCTGTTTTCAGATGAGGTGTATAGATTATAGAGAAGTGGCTGGGAAGATGGCTCAGTGGGCTTGCAGCTCTTGGGCATGTGAGGTCTAGAGTTTGGATCCCCAGATTCCATGAAATTGGGTAGGCATACTCCAAATTCAGAAGACAGGGACAAGAGTTGTATCTGCAAACTGGATTGAGAGACCTTGACTCAGTGAATAAGTGGAGAGCAACTTTATCTTTGGTTCATTACACATCTGGAAACATACATGAACTTGACTGTCCTCATTCCATACAGGCTCCCACACTCATTTAAACAAGCATGCATGCAACACACCACTCAGAGACACATCTTAAAACATCAAACAAAAAAGTTAAACTAACACAGACAGTCTGTATTCAGAAGCCATTAAAATTAATAGTATATCGCTTACACATGTTTAATGTGCAATACTCCCAAAGCAACCTTGAGAAAGGATTTAAAAGTTAAAGGGTATAAGCAAACCTGCTCTACACTGTTGCCCCTTTCTGTACCGGCCACCTTCTGGGCTCCAGTCTCACGCTGATGGTGTCAGTCTAGCCCCTGGGGAGAAGTGCTTTTCTCAGTTTGCAGTAGTTTCTCCAGTGCCCAGTCAGCCCCGCTGTCCTGTCCTAAGATTTGGGTTCCAGGGAAGGAGCCATCCATGCTACTGCATCATTTTGTCCTGAAATGGTAGCATTCTATCTTTCAGGATTTTTATTGTGTAATTCCCACCCCACCCTAGAGGCATCTGAGGCTACTTCAGCCTTCCAAGTGCTGAGTGTAAACGACTGTGACTAGCAAAATAGTCCTTATTTTCTGTTTTGCTTTTGCTATTTATAAAGGCTTTAATAACAGAAGTCTTTTGTTTTTCTCTGTATAGTCCTGGCTATCCTGGAGCTCACTCTGTAGACCAGGCTAGACTTGAACTCAAAAAGATCTACCTGCCACTGCCTCCCAAATGCTGGGATCAAAGGCGTGTACCACCATGCCCGACAGAATGAACACAATTTAAGTAACAGGCCAGGAGCCACTGGTGTGAAAGAAAATGAAGCCAGGTGTGGTGACATACAGTTGCAGCCCTCCAGGGGGCTAAGGCGGGGTGACCTTTGCCCTTGAGGCTAGTGGGGGATGAACTACCTAGCAACACTCACCTCCAACTGTACATAAAAAGAAAGCAAGGAAAGGCCTGCTTAAAAGCAGCAAAAAGGCACGTTTTTTTTATGTTTATTTTTGAGGCTAGAAGATAATGGAATCTGAGAGGAAGGAGTTAATAGAGAAAAGAACCAGAAGGTGAAGGAACAGATGGACTGCTTAGTAAAGCAGAATCTAAGATTAAACTGGAAAGAAGGAAGGTGGAGGACTCCTTTGGGTCCTAAGTTACATTCCCCCCTTTAAAGCCCATGCCCCTTTTTATACTGACTAGTCATGGAGTGTGAGAACCACTATCTAATAATGTGTACCAGGCACTGTCATGGATGTTGGGAGTTGCATAGTGGAGTAAGAAGATGGAAAAGAAAAGTCTAGTATACCAGATGGTGAAAAGCATGATGGGGAAAACATCTAGCTGGGGGAATGGGGGTTGCTGGGAAAGACAGAGTTAACTCTTGCTTACTGGCTTGGAAGGCGTAATGAATAAGGTGATATTAGAGCCCAGAACTAAAGGAAGAGTGCCATGTGACACCTAGGACAGGTATTCCAGATGAAGTTGAGAGGCCCTGCACCTAGGGGGTTCGAGGTGTCCCTTGGGAGGATGCATCTGTAACCTTGTCACTTTGTCACTTAGGTCACCAAGGCACTGTCAGTACTTCCCCAAAATAACTCGCTATCAATTCAAATCCCTCTCTTTCCCTCCTACTAAGTTATTGTCTGGGAATAGCTCAGTGGCAGAGCACTTGCCTGCCATGTATGAGGCCATAGGTTCAAACCCCAGTATTGTTTCCCCTACCCCCAAAGGTCATGTTATCTCTTGTTAGTTCTTCTTTAGTGAATCTCTGTTCTTCCAGGCTTTGAACATGTTGGTTTCCTCTCTTGATTTATATAGAACCTTAATTGCTACATTAATAATTTACATATACTGTGCATCAAGTGTTTCTCAGGCAACGCTGACTACATTTATTTTAGACTTAAAACACTGCATATTCCTTCCTTACATGAATTCATTGAGGGCATAGATGGTATCATATAGTTGCTGATAAAATGTTCAATTAATGCCTGTCATACAAAAGAATAAATTTGTTTTAAAATTATTTTTCAGATCCGATACATTTCTCAGACTCAAGGTTTACCAGGAGAGCAATTGTTGAATGTGGGTACAAAATCCACAAGATTTTTTTGCAGAGAAACAGATATGTCTCATTCTGGTTGGAGGTTAAAGGTAATTCACTAAAAATATATTTATTAAACAGTTTTCTAAGATGCCTCTTATGGACAATGCCTTTTATACCTTAAAAAGTATTTATGGGTTGGAGAGATAGATGGCTCAGCAGTTAAGAGCACTGGCTGCTCTCCCAGAGGTCCTGAGTTCAGTTCCCAGCAACCACATGGTGGCTCACAGCCATCTGTAGTGGGGTCCGATGCCCTCTCCTGGTGTGCATGATGACAGTGCACTCATGTACATTAAATTAAAAAAAAAAAACTTTTAAAAAACAAATAATGTTTTAGATTATTTTAACTTTTATGTGTGTTTTGCTTGCATGTTTATATGTGCACCACATGTGTGCTTGGTACCCTCAGAGGCCAAAAGAAGGTGTCAGATATTCTGGAACTGGAGTTAGAGATGCTTGTTAGCTACCATGCAGATTCTGGGAAACAGAACTTTATCCTCTGTAACAGCAAGTGTTCTTGGCCACTGAACTGTCTCTCCAGCTTCACTACTTGCTTTCTTGTACCACCTAGGACTGCATGCCCAGGTGTGGTACTACACCAATGAGCTGGGCCATCAGTCATTAGACTTACAGACTTATAGACTTGCTTATAGACCATCTCATAGAGATAGTTTCTCAATTGAAGTTTCCTCTTGTAAGATGATTCTAGCATGTATGAAGTTGACAAACTAACCAGCATAACAGAGATTCACTGTGTAGCCCAGGCTGACCTCTGATTTGACTCTCCTATCTCAACCTCCTGTGTGCTGGCTGGGCTTACATGAGTGCACACTATTCCTGGCTTCATATTTATTAATTTATTTGTATTATAAAATACATTTTTGCTTGTTACTCTTTTGAAACTACTATACCTGGTATTAGGCTAAATGTGTCAGGCATGAAGGACTAGAAATAGGGATATGGTGAGTAATAATATGTTATTTTCTCTTTGTATGTAATAAGACACTGGAAGAGCATGAGGCAGAGACAGGAATGAAGTCTAAAGAGGCCAGAAAGTACATATTCAACAGTCTGGACGATATAGTGCATGTGAGTATTGAAGTCACATGTACACCTTTGTACCGAAGATGATCTTTGAGTGCCAAGGACCGAAAACACCTTGCCCATTCCTAAGTCTTACTTTTTAAGTGTTTCAAACAGAATTAACTGAATTTTTTCAAACTCTCACAGGCTAAATTATATTTGTTGCCTGTGCTGTCCTTTTCTAAAGAGGTTTTTCTTTTTCTTTTTTTCTCTTTCTTTCTTTTTTTGGTCTTCAAGAGGAAAACTAACAGGAAGACTTCTTTTCTCGCCTTGGTAGGAGTTGTTATGTGCTTATTAGTAAACATTTGGGCTGGTGAGACGGCTCCATGGGAAAGGAACATTGGCCATGTAAGCCTGGCGACCTTAGTGCTGTTCCTAGAACACATGCAAAGTGGAAGGAAAGAGGTCCACATGCTGGAATGCGCGCACACACACACACACACACACACACACACACACACACACTCACACACACACACACACACACACACACACACACACACACTCACTCACAGGCAACACACTCAACACAAGATGCTCAGAGACATATCCATTTGCATAGCTATAGGTACATACACACAGTCATACAGAGACAGACAGACAGACACACACACATATACTTAACACAGTTACACACACATACTTCAGAAGATTTGTAGATATGTGAATTTCAGTTCTTTTTGTTTCAAATGGCTGTAGTTCACTGTTTTGTTTTTTTTAAGATGTGAAATTTTAACAGGCCCTTCTTTCTTTCTATGGCTTATTTTATTTGATGGCTTCAAACTTTGCTATTATAGGTGAACACAGTGATGGACTTGGAAGGAGGTGATCTCTTGGCTGAGAAAGCTGATAGAAGAGAATTTGTTAATCTGTTGAAGAAAATGTTGCTGATTGATGCAGATTTAAGAATTACTCCAATTGAGACTCTGAACCACCCATTCGTTAATATGAAGCATCTACTAGATTTTCCTCACAGCAACCAGTATGTCACTTTATAATCTTTTATAGAGTTTTTAAAATAATGGTAGGTGTAATAAGATCAGTGTCTTCACTATATATTAATCAACCAAGTCTAGAGAGACTGAGCTAACTTGGCTGAGGTTGCATAGACTAGCAAGTGGTAGAGTAGAATTAGAGAATTAGAACACAGACAGGAAGGCCAGCCCACCTCCTGACTCCCAAGTGTCACACTATAAAAGAGAGTGAGGGAGCAAGGAGTTCCTCTGTATAACAAGGTGTTTCTGCTGGAACAGTGAGTGATGAAAAGAATGTGGAGGCTCACCCTTAGTTCCCAGCTCTGTCCCCCACCCCTTTAAGGTTCTGTCTTCTTTGAGACCTGTAGCTCTGTTGTCTGATTTTCTAATGTATCTTCTGATTTCTTTCCCCCTTCATTTGCTCTCTGGAATTGTAGAAGCAAAGGATTTGATGGGTTAGCAAGGAAGCAGGTGCGCTTACATCCTGCAGGCCTTGTCAGCTACCTTAAGCAAAACTTGTGAGGTTTGTCTCTCAGACCTGGTCTTTCTGGGTTGGCAAATGTAATAGAATCATGTGACACCAGAGCAGAAGAAAAGCCTGTGGACCAGCCAGAGGGGAGTGAGAGGGGAGTGGGGGGCAGGGGAGGGAGAAGAGTGTCGTGTAGTGAGTCGTTCGTATGTGTGAATGCCACAGCAAAGCCTACCACTTTAACACCGATAGACACTCCCTCACAACCTAAAGCAACCTATTTACTATTTTAAAAATAGTAAAGAAAATTATTATGTGAATGAATCAATATTCATTATTGTGAAATGTCCTTATATTAGTATTTTTTTATAAGACCCAGGTATATCTCTCTTAAACACTGCAGATATTCTATGAATTTCCATAAATAATCAGTTTGAAAATAACATCATAATGACATTCTTGGTACCATTAATTTAGTGATTTCTATATTTAAATTTAGGAGAAATTATATATGGTAGAGATTATTAAATTATTGTTTGCTAATCAAAAAGTGTGTAACACTGCTTTGGTCTCTTAAATTTTTACCACCATAATACATATTTGCTTTGATATTCTTGTAGAAATCACCATTAGAAAAAGTATACAAAATAAAGTACAAATTGGAGAATTTATTCTTTTCCATACAATTTTAATCTGTTAGTATACATTAATCTTAAACATTTTAAATAATGTTACAATATCTTCTGATTTTTTTTTTTCAGTGTAAAGTCCTGTTTTCATATCATGGATATTTGTAAGTCTCCGAGTTCATGTGAAACAAATAACCACAGTAAAATGTCACTCTTACGACCAGTCGCATCGAATGGCACTGCTGCTCTAGCAGCAAACTTTACTAAAGTCGGGACACTAAGAAGTCAGGTGAGAGTTGCAGTTAATACTGTATGAAAGGTGTTATCATTGGTCACTCTGCTTTGAGGTGTGAGCATCATCTGAATAGCAGCTGTAGCAAGCACACTGTGGCTGCTGTGTCCTGTTAACCACGGAAAATGAACCTTTGCATACATTCTCTCAAATCCCTGCTCTGCTGTTAGGGCCACAGCGCTTATCAAAAATAGAGTTCTGTAAACCCAATTTAAGTTGATAAATCTGCCTTTTGTTTTATTTTCTGGGTTAATTTTTACTGCAGAATTGTGATTTTTTTTTTTTTTTTAAGATTTATTTATTACATGTAAGTACACTGTAGCTGTCTTCAGACACACCAGAAGAGGGCGTCAGATCTCGTTGCAGATGGTTGTGAACCACCATGTGGTTGCTGGGATTTGAACTCTGGACCTTCGGAAGAGCAGTCGGGTGCTCTTACCCACTGAGCCATCTCACCAGCCCGATTTTTTTTTTTTAAGAGCTACTGGAGAGATGTCTCAGTGGCTAAGAGCACTGGCTGTTCTTCCAGAGGACCCAGGTTCAAGTCCCAGTACCCACACAGCCGCTCACACCTGTCTGTATCTCCAGTTCCAGAGGATCTGACTCCCTCTCACAGACATACACCTAGGGAAAACACAATGCCCATGAAAAACAAAAGTATGTGTGGATCTACGGTGTATTTGTAGCTATTGGCCCTGCGTAATGAGA
The DNA here is from genome assembly GCF_000001635.26 of Mus musculus. Taxonomy (NCBI): domain Eukaryota; kingdom Metazoa; phylum Chordata; class Mammalia; order Rodentia; family Muridae; genus Mus; species Mus musculus. Next base: position 104,437,139 of record NC_000068.7, on the reverse strand, counting down.
AGTGCATTGACTGTTTCAGGCGTTAACCACATCTGCTCACTCTGTTGTGCACCATGGCATACCTCTGCAGGCGGGGACTGCACAGTTCGGTTGTGGAGATGCTTTTCATCAGACCCTGATTATCTGTCCCCCAGCTATCCAAGGTATGTTCTTATTTAGGATATAATGTGGACATTTCTTCATTATAGTTCTCACTCTGCAGCTCAGGCTGGTACTGGTACTCGATCACCATCTTCTCTGCATCCAGAGTGCTGGGATTAAAGTCGCACTCCACCACACCCTGCTGGCTTTGCCACCTCAAAGCAACAGGGTGATTGTGGATACAGCCCCAAGTGCCTGTGTTGAGCTTTGCCTCAGTGCTGTTCAGTTTTCGTGAAAATACTTGATGTGGTTGAGTCCGGTGACCTGGAACTGCACTTTTGATCTTCCTGGTCAGAATTCCACTTGCGGCTTCGCCTTCTGTAGCACTTTTAAAGGAAGGTGGACTGCATAGGTGACATCATGGTCATCCCAAGCTCTGATTTGTTGATTCAGATGGTTATTTGAAAATTTTATTTTGTGTTGATATTGAATAATTTTTTAGTGTTTTATTTTAACATCTCCCACACAAAGCACCAAGAATTATATTGATGACTAATAGCAGATGAATGTGAGGCAGTGTTCGCTGGCTATCCTTTCATGTAGCTTTCCTTTCAGGACAGTCATAGCGAGTCATGACTCCTTAAAGGTAGATACATGCTGAGAAATGATAGGTTTATTGTGAAATCAGAGTGTATTATTGTGAAATCAGGAGTATATTAACCTCTAATCCTGCACCCCTGGGATTGAACTCAGGGCGCTGTGCATAAATGCTAGGCAAGTGCTCTACCATAGAACACATCCACAGTTCCAGTAATACAGGCTAAGAGAGCAGTGTTGTCACATGACACACCACTGTGTGATATCACATATTACATATACATATTTATACACAACACATTTTTAAAAGTAACAACTTTCTGGTAATAAAAATGCTTACATCATAAGATGCTAGCATGCTTAGAAATACTGTTGTGTTTGTTTTCTTTTTTGTTTGCTGTTTTCGAGATGAGGTTTCTCTATGTACCTGGCTGTCCGGGAACTCGCTCTTTAGACCACCTGCCCCTCCTCCTGAGTGCTGGACTGTAGGCGTGCGCCACCACCACTCTGCACACTTGCTTGGTTTTAACTGCACTGTATCATGGGCATGAGCTGTATACTTTATGATTTCTTGCTCAGGTCTTCTCATAGTCTCTGCTGGCAAGTAGATTCCTTGGTCTCACAGACTCTTGCTCCTGTGTCAAGACAGTGACAGGGCTTCCCACCTGCACTGCAGTGTATTTTATGCAGATATGGAACAGCAGTGCTTTTCAGAGCCTATCTTCTATATATAGCATGAATGAAGAGACAGGAGATAAATTTCAGCATGACAGGACTTTTTTTTTTTTAATTTGGCTTACAATTGCTAAAGAATAACTTTGTGCATTTGTTAGTAAATATATTAATGGCTTAAATGTAGTGTCTGCCCTAGACATGATCTTAGCATCTCTAGAAACTCTAAGTACTAGTTCTTTTGTTTGTCTGTTTGATTTGCTTTTGAATTTGGAGACACTGTGTGGCTTTGCATAGCCCAGGACAGCCTTAAACCTGGAAGTCCCACTGCCTCCACCACACAGTGCTGGGATTTCAGAGGTGTTCTGCCGTACCCAACTCTTCAAATATTAAAGCAATTCTAATCAATTATTTTTCTTAACTGTACTATAAAAGTTTTGATCTTAACCAACTATTGAATTTGACCAAAAAGGTGAAGGGAAGGGAATAGAGAAGATATAGAGAAATGCTTGGCATACTCTTTAGAAAGGATGGAGTATTTTGACATCAGTATCTGAGACAAAATATCACAAGATAGGAAATACCTTTACTAATAGATTACTTTCTTAATTATCCTTATGTAGAAATGGACGTAATCTGAATCAAAATTTAAACCATTCATACATTTAAAATAATTTTTTAAGTTATGCAAGATAATTTTTTCTCCTATTGGATGACTGTTGTATTTCCTAGGTATTCCTGCAGCACATGGTAAACCCACCAGTTATTCCATAAGGGTAGACAATACAGTTCCGCTTGTAACTCAGGCCCCAGCTGTGCAGCCTCTGCAGATCCGACCTGGAGTCCTTTCACAGGTTGGTCACAATTTACTCTTTTACACTTGTGCTCTCCTCCTTTAACATAAATACAAGTCACATGTCAGCCGGTTCTTCTGGAAGGAATGGAAGGATCTGGTGGAGGGTTCCGTCCTTTCTTGCAGGCTGTGGCCTTTAGCTTTTGTAGTTACGAGCAACTGTTTTGAATTTGGGGTGTATTATTTGTAACTTTGGGTTTTTTTTTTTTTTGGATGCAGCAGACATGGTCTGGTCGAACACAGCAGATGCTAATACCTGCCTGGCAGCAGGTAACACCCATGGCTCCTGCTGCCGCAACACTAACTTCTGAAGGCATGGCTGGTTCTCAGAGGCTTGGAGACTGGGGGTAAGTCCAAAACAGGAGCTTCTCTATGGATAATATGCAAAACAGATCCCAGTAAAAAGGAGATTCAATTTTTTTAAACTTGCTCCATAGGAAAATGATTCCACACAGCAATCATTACAACTCGGTGATGCCACCGCCTCTTCTAACCAACCAGATCACATTATCAGCCCCTCAGCCTATCAGCGTGGGCATTGCACATGTTGTCTGGCCTCAGCCTGCCACTACCAAGAAAAATAAGTTGTGCCAGAACAGGTTGGTATTCACTTTAATCTGCATTTTGAAATTAGATTTTAAAATAAAATTTGCATGTACACCAAAGGGTCACTCAGTTGTGTTCAAAAATGGCCCTTTTTGTAGCTCTGACACAAACACTAAGCTGGCTCCCTTCTCAATTTCCCAGAGGTATTTTGGTAAGACTAATGGAATGGGAGCCAGGAAGAGAGGAAATAAATGCTTTCCGTTGGTAAGACTGACTTTATTGAACTTTTGTCTTAGGATTTATTATCTACCTGTAATAGAGCAACTGTAGACATTTGGATACCGATATACAGCAAAAGTATGTCAATGCAGACTACAGCAGTGTTCCAGAGAGCACATTCTATAATCCACAGAACTCTTGATATATCAGTGTGTTAAATCCATGGACCAAGTGAAAGTTTGCTGTTTGGTTTGACAGAATATTTTCAAGAAATATGATTTCTCTATTGTGACTATAGAGATTACAAATTATTTCTTTGGTTGCAGGAGTAATTCATTGCAGAACACCAATATCCCACATTCAGCATTTATTTCTCCAAAGATAATCAGTGGGAAAGAGGTTGAGGAAGTAAGTTGTGTAGACACACAGGACAATCATACCTCAGAAGGAGAGGCCGGAACTTGCCGTGAAGCGTCTGTCAGACAGGATTCTTCAGTCTCAGACAAACAGCGGCAAACCATCATCATTGCCGACTCCCCGAGTCCTGCCGTGAGTGTGATCACCATTAGCAGTGACAGCGATGATGAAGAGACCTCACCCAGACCTTCACTCCGAGAGTGAGTGCCAGACGCACAGTCCTCAGAGACAAGCGCAGAAAACCAACTTCTGTGCTCTGCTCTTTGCAGTGTCCCTGGAGTAGATATAATTGTAGCCTTTTTTAAATCTGAATTTATAAGCTGTATGTTTGGGCTGGGAGTAGCTGATTCTGAACTGTTAACTGCCTGTATGCACCATAGTATTTGGCTGGCTTGAGAATGTCCTCTCACATTGACCCGTGTTTCTTTCCGCTCCTTCATCACTAGGTGTAAAGGTAGTCTAGATTGTGAAGCTTGCCAAAGCACTTTGAATATTGATCGGATGTGTTCACTCAGCAGTCCTGATAGCACTCTGAGCACCAGCTCCTCAGGGCAGTCCAGCCCGTCCCCTTGCAAGAGACCGAACAGGTAAAGAACTTTAATAGACACTTGTCATAAATGTCAAGTCTGCTAAAAGCCGATGTCTTCTGTCGTGTGTAGTGTCTGCCATTCACTACAGTGATTGCTCTTTTGCATGCAGGTTTTGAATAGTATCAGTTTGGTCAGCTTGTCTTTTTAGTTATAATGGCGCACACCTTTAATCCCAGCACTTGGGAGGCAGAGGCAGGCGGATTTCTGAGTTTGAGGCCAGCCTGGTCTACAAAGTGAGCTCCAGGACAACCGGAAAAAAAATCAAATAAATAAATAAATAAATACATAAATAAATACATAAATAAATAAATGAATAAATAAATAAAGCAAGCAAGCAAGCAAGCAAGCTCCGTTTTGTGGTGGCACACTCCTTTAAAAAGGAAGCAGGTGATCTCTGTGAGATCAAAGTCTTCCAGGGCTACATAGTAAGACCCTATCTCAAACAAACAAACAACCCCCCCTTTTTTTTATAAAGTTAAAGTCCTAATACATTTTTTCATGATGAAGTACCCAGTGGCCCCCTACCTAGAGTAGCCACTCTGACTTTTATCTCTACCATTGATAACTGAATTGTCTGCATCTTTTGGGTTTGGTATTGGTTTGTGGGAACATGTAGTGTCTAAAATAGTGTTTCCTAACTATCATATGTGCTAACATATTGAGAGATAAGTCACAACAATTTTTATGAAGTACATTTGATTTTACATTATAAAAACTGGTGACAATATTTGAAAAGGATTTTAGAGTCAGTTTATACCTTTCTTTTAGTCAGGACCTGTGGTTGGAATATTTACTGGCCCAAGCTCTGCAGAGACATAAATATGTTCTACTGTCTCTTCTTTCCTATGTGTCCCTTAGAAGTTGATAAATACACAAATTACACATAACATGGCCCTAACCATGAATATATGCATGTAGGTGTTAGGGTAAAAAGAAAGTCTACATATAAAGATAGATGCCTCAAATGATTAAGACTGGACTGAATGATTAAAACAGACAATAATCTGGAAATCCAGGGAGCGAGGTCTCCTGAGGGCTGAGATGATGGGAAGAATAGGGTTCAGGATTCTTGGGTGGCTGCAGGTTGGTCACTCCTCAGGAGGATACAGGTCCTGCTCCTTCAGCTGGATCTGAAATGCAAAAGTTCATGTGTTTGTACTTAGCATCTAAGTATATAGAGTAATACTTTTTGTTTTTTATGCATATGTGTTTATATATGCACAGACATTTGTGTGTGTGCCTCTGGAGACTCAAGGCACGTGGGTGCTTTGATGGGTGTCTTCTTCAGTTCCTCTCCACCGTATTTTTGGATTTCTCACTGAACCTAGAACTCACTCATTTGCTAGACTAGTGGCCAGCAGAGCTCCAGGGTTCCTCATGTCTCTGCCTCCCCAGTGTTTGGATCGGATCTGCACATTGCTGGGCACAGGCTTTTAATGTGGGTGCTAGGATCCAGACTCAGGCTTTCATATTTGCACAGCAAGCATTTTGCCAGTTGAGATATCTTCCTAGCCCCTAGAACAGGACTTACTGTCTTGAAGATTTAATAAAGAAGAACTTTATAAACTATTATGATGGAGCAAATGTGAAGGAAAGAAGAAATTGTTTGAAAGGGTATTTCTGAAGTGGAATTTGGTTTATCAGTCTGAATAGAGTCTGGAAATTCTGTGGGGAAAAAAATTGTCCAAGAACAAAATACACATCTCATTAGTGTGCTGAAGACTACTAATTGACATTAGAATTAATTGTGGAAAAATATAAAAATGTTTTCTTACAGCATGTCAGATGATGAACAAGAAAGCGGGTGTGAGACTGTGGATGGCTCTCCAACATCAGACTCCTCGGGGCACGACAGTCCATTTGCAGAGAACAGTTTTGTGGAGGATGCTCATCAGAACACAGAGCTGGGGACCTGTGCTGGCCCAGAAGCCAAGCCAGCTGTTGGCACTGCTGTGGAGCCACCGGTGGGGAGAGAAAGTGGACTGAGTGTTGACGAGCACATGGCAAACACGGGTAAACTTACTTCTCTGTTTGGCCTTAGAGGTCTGAATTTGGGAACACAGGAGACCAGCATTGTCAAAAGTCATCTTTGAACTTCCATCTTGACCTTGTCATGTCTATTACACAGGAAAAACAAAACTCTTCAAAAGTTATCTAATGTTTGGAGGCTTTGACTTTCTCTTTAAATTAAAAATGTAGGTTCTTCAATCATTGTTGTGTAACATCTGTGAGCACAGATCTTATTTTTATTAGAAAAGCAGAAACCACAACTCTGTAATTCTGTATATGTGTGGTGGTTATTGTTGCCAGATTCTACATGCCAGCCATTGAGAAAAGGCCAGCCTGCCCCCGGAAAGCTGCACCAGCCTCCTGCCCTGGGCGCTCGTCAGCAGAAGCCCGCAGCAGCGTTCCCTCAGCAGCATTTGAACCTGAGCCAGGTGTGTGCCTGTGCCTGCTTGGGAGCACTTGGGATTTACCCTCAGCAGTTTAGTTTCTTTTACTTTAATATTTTTAGTTTTTAATTTTGTGTATGTGTGTGGTATGTGTGAAGTTTGAGCAGAGATAATGGGGAAAATTACAGGATTATTTTGGAATTTAACAAAATTGTATGTGAATGTTAGCTTTGCCAAAATGCTATATAAATTGTAGTGATTAATAACTGGGGTAATTGTGCTAGCTGGTAGTGGCCATGGTAACAATTTGTAAGAAATATGGTGATGCTAGTGTGCTGCTTTTCCGTAGTAAATGAGACTGAGACCCAGTCCCGCCCTCCCGCTTTTACTTTGATCAACAACATGTGCTGCTGTTCAGTCATGGTTTTCTTTGTGACCAGGTTCAGCATTTCGGAACTGGGCATCAAGAATGGAATGGAAACTTTGGGCATCGAAGACAGCAAGCATATATTCCTACTAGTGTTACCAGTAATCCATTCACGCTTTCTCATGGAAGTCCTAACCACACAGCAGTACATGCCCATCTGGCTGGAAGTACACACCTCGGAGGACAGCCTACTCTGCTTCCATACCCATCATCAGCCTCCCTCAGTAGTGCTGCACCCGTGGCCCACCTCCTAGCCTCTCCGTGTACCTCAAGACCTATGTTACAGCATCCAACTTACAATATCTCCCATCCCAGTGGCATAGTTCACCAAGTCCCAGTGGGCATAAACCCCCGCCTGTTACCATCCCCAACCATTCATCAGACTCAGTACAAACCAATCTTCCCTCCACATTCTTACATTGCAGCATCACCTGCGTATACTGGATTTCCATTGAGTCCAACAAAACTCAGCCAGTATCCATATATGTGAAAACTCGAAAGCAGTCTATTGAGGAAGCTCAATGATACAAACGTTTGATTAAAAATAAAAACATGGTATTTAATAAATATTAGCCATGGCACAAGAAAATTATTTTTGAATCATGTAGACTTGGGTGCAATTTAAACAACTTTGAGCTTTAAAAAAACTCACTTTTAATGTGTTTTGCACATTTGGTATAACTTGTCTTTGGTCATGTATCTTCTTATGTAGTAACTCTATAGACAGGTGACTTATGGGAGCAAAAGTCCAGTTTTGCTCCTGCTATTTTTTATAAAATTGCCTTCTAACTAGTGCAAGACACGTCCACATTTGGGAAGCCATTCTGTGTCTAGACTTAGAGCAACAGATGCACATGTGTCAGAATTACAGCATATGAGTGAATTGTATCGTCTGTGTCTTAGTGTGTACGTGTTGGGGCACTTAAACTAAGCAATTGAGCTATTGTTCTTTACATTTGCATGTGTCTTTTGCATGGGCAAAACGTTGCCTAGACTTGGCTCTTAATGTTGTTGTAATACTCTCAGCTGCATTGTAACCGTTCCCACACATAGTGCCTTAAATATTTGAGGTTGTTGAAGTTATTACCTATCTGTAAATGTTGGACTGCAGCACTTATAATTCAGACCTACTCTTTCCTTTCCTTTCAGTAGAGTAATGTTCCTTTTGGTTTTGTGTGGTATGATTTCAGATAGTAGCTGCTTTTTCCTTATTAAGAGGGCAGCATGTTTGCTATAGCTGAATTCTGCTGTCTGATTTTTTTTTTTTCCAGAATGATCTAGCTTCAAGAAAAGCAAGCAGTTAGTAGTGCTTAAGAAAATTTGATTCAGTAACTAATGGATAGTTGATATCTGTCACAGCACAGCATTTTATATACTATTAAGTGAAACTGCAATACAACCTAAGTTTATTTTGGGAGTGTTTGCTGTATAATTGGACTTGATAAAATGTTTAGAGGTGCAGTAGGCATGACTTGAGTAGATAATGAGAGGAAATGCAAGTGCTCATCGACTCATGATGTGCGCCCTCCTTGCTTGGGCAGACCGTGCAGTATTTAACACATAGTAGCAGAATATTTACTGTTGAAGCTTGAAAAGATGTGAGCTCTTTGTGTGCAATTTTTCATTTATGCATGTGAGAAGGTTTTTGGTTTTTGGTTATTTTTAAGTATTTTTACATTGTAGTACTCGTTTTTGCTTGTTGGTGGTGTTTGCTTATTTAATACATTCCGTCAGGGACAGAAATTACATGCTTTTTCTCTTAGGAAGTGTGTATTGGGTTTTTCCCTCCCCCTCTCCCCTTGGTGGTGATGGTGGTGATGTTTAAATGAAGTTGCTTTTACAGCACCAAAGACTTAATCATCCATTTCTTATATAAAAGGTAGCTACTTTTTGCATAGACCTCAAGTATATTGTAGTGTAGAGGTGGAATTTAAGGAAAGGTATTAAACCAAGGCTGTGTTTTAGCTTACAGGCAAGTAATAAATTGTATCATTTATCTTGAATGTATCATAGATAAGCTGCTATATAACGATTGCCACTTCAGATAGCTGTGAAATTAGGTGATTAACTAGTTGTTATTTAGCTTTCTAATTTCTGTATAAGTCTAATTACACAAGATAGAAGCTGGGGTTTTGATTTTTTTTTACTTTGCTTTTCTGTTTGGAGTGTCATTGTAACTACTGTATTGTAAATGATGGAAACAGTTGCCTATGTTATTTTGGGGTGTGTTATTGCATCAGTATTTTATCTCTATTAATGTTTGTGCTCATCACTGCATATAAAAACTTGGATGTATCAATGTAACTTAATTTTTTTATTTTCATACTGGCATTGTAGACACGTGAGAAAGCTGTATCTTGCAGGCTTGACTTAACTTTTTTTTCCTTCAAAGTCTGGAATATAATCTTACAGCATTTACTGGAATAAACAGTACAAAACATTTGAGTGTAAACCTCCAAATGTTTTGGATTGACACATTTCCTTACTAAGCAGGTTGTGTACCACCAGTACAACTCTCGCACACGCTGGCGATAAGCTAACTCTGATACATGTTTCTTTACTCCATTGACACAGCAGTGTTTTATTTAACAATCATCCATGAAATAAACGTGCCTGACGTTGATTTTAAATTACAGTATTAGATCATACAGTGAAAACCAGCAGCACATTTCTAGTCACTGCAAATGAAGGACTTGATTCCCCCACAGGTCTCAGTGTTTTTAGTAATTGATTCTATGCATTTTATATAATAGAAATATATATAACACACATTACAAAATGGAGTAGACTGAGATTAACTTGCAGACGTCATGTCTGTGGAGTCACTAAGTAGCTGCTGCCCTCCATGGCCTTCGCATTTGAGCTATAGGGTCTAACAGGCATCTGCTCGTTTCTTGGAAACGATTCAGTGCTGCCGACGGATGTTTCAGAGACACCAAGTACACGGATTGATTGTGTCACGACAGGGAGGAAAGTGGCCCAGCAAGCTGTGCTTGCTGCCTAGGCGTGCTCTCTCTGTATTAAGTTCATGACTGATCAGCCTTGTTAAATTGACTGTGGCTGGTAGCAGCCAACATGTTCATACACAGTAATGCTCTCTAAAGGCGTGTCACTGTTGCGTGCACTGCTCTTAATTAACTGTAATCATGGGCTTTTTAATAGGTTTCAAAATTGAAGACTTCAAAATTCCCCTGAAGTCTAATTTTAGCATCCTGGCAGAGGACCTGGATTTTACCCCCTCTAAAACTATTTTAATAGTTTTGTTTTATGTTTTCTTAAATAAAACACTGCATGATTTCCAAGTTGCATATTCGTGTGCTAATTTGCAAGTGAATTTTTAATCAGTTATTTTGATATTTAGGTTTTTTTCCTTCAGGGTATTTAATGTTACTCTATTAGCAAACCTTTTCATTTTAATATCTCTACTGCTGATTTTAAACTTGGCTTGTGTTCTGTAAAAGTTAAATCATACACTGCAAGGTGTAGGAAGATTCATTTTAACGATCCCAATGATAGATTCAATGGCTTAGTTTGAACTATTAACTGTTGAACAGTTTTACTCTTGTGGCTCCTTTCTTTGGTTTGTTTTTGCTTTGACTTCTATGCTACACTAGTTTGCCATGTAGCAATTGCACTGTGCAATATTACAATAAGGACTGGGGAAACTTTTATGGATGTAATGTCTATTACAGTTTGCGATAGTATTTCTCTCTAGTTCTCAGTGATTTAAATGTGACCAAGCCTTCTGTACTTTGTCACAAAAAGCGGGTTTTCCAGGTGACTATTTTGGTGAGTGTCAAAATAAGAATTTATGGTGTATTACTGTTGATTCACTTTGAATTAAAATATATATATTGCGGCAAACAGCTTGCTGGCTTTTTTTCCACTCCAGTACTTCTTAGGGGTAGTGGTGGGAAAGATTGTCATTACCCAGTTCCCTCAGTGTTGACATTTCATTTGAGGCAGAGCCACCTTGGGTTAGGAATTTTGCTAGGTGAGGAGGACACAGTACAACTTGTTTGTGCCCAGAGTCTGGCTGCCAGCCAGTGTGCATCAGATTGAGCCAGGCCAACCACGAGTCTGCTTCCCTCCTTTCTCTTCAAACTGTCATCTGGCACAGTGTGCCAGAAACACCTGAAACCACAGCATAACCGTGGGCCATTTTTCTTGAAAATTTGATTTTTCTCAAATATTTCTGAGGGAAGCATTCTGTTTGCTATCCATGGGTGGAGGACAAGGGAAGTCATGGTTTTTGAAAAGTACAACATGGGACTTTGAAAGAACGTGGTTGCCCCAAGTCAGTTCCAGTTAACTTCTCAAATGGCATCTTATTCTCCGGTCCTTAACTTCAGACACAGATCTGCAGGCAAGCGTGCGGGAGAGCATTTCTTAGAGCGGAAAAGTGATTAGGGACTTTTGGTGCTTCGGATCAAATCTAGAGCTAAGCCAAAACACACCACTGAATACAGATTTCTCTCTCCATAAGCTTTTAACTGAAGTATAAAATAGATGAGTTGTCTTCGTGTTTGCTGCTTTCAACGTTTTGTTGGTGAAAGTCCTCCAGATTATACATAATTAATTTATATTCATGGCTCTATAGTATTCTTGTTTGCATAAACCAGTTTTGTTGACGGTGGTTTGAGTAAGTTTGCCCTTTTAGGTATTTGGATTAGTGTGGCTGTGAGTGTTACTGTCCATCTTGTGGAGAATACATGCAGCATACACAACATATATATGCAGGTATAGAATTAGTAGGTTGTAGGGGACATGCATGCTTCACTTCTTTAGACACTACCACATAGCATTCCAAAATGCCGGAATTAATTAACACTTGAGGTATGTGAGCATTCTAGTTGTCTTCTAACTTTCCATTTTTGTTTTAGTCATTGTGAAGTTGGGTTCTTAAACAAACAGCAGCAACAACAAAAAACTGTCACTAAAGCTCAGACACTGGCCTAAGAGTTACATGAAATCTATAGTTCTTTGCCTGCAAGGACCCTCAACTTCAGGGAATAAATACCAAGGAGTACTGAGCTATGTAAGTAGGTCTAGGACTATAGGAATTGTTTCTGTAGGGGATGAAGGGTAACAGCCTGGAAATACCTTTGAGTGAATGCTTAAGCCAGTACCTGCACATCGTAAGTCCACCACGAGTCATTCAAAATAGCTAGGGCATATCTATGTTCCTAGTACTGGGTGTTTATCATTAGAAGGTCCATTGCCTTACCACACTGTGGTGGGGAGACCAAGCAAATCAGTGCCAACAGTGTGACATTAGAGGTATGTAGACTGCTAGCCACACAGGGAGGTAACAGCATAAAAGCTTAGCTCCAGGCCTGGAGAGATGGCTCAGAGGTTAAGAGCACTGACTGCTCTTCTGAAGGTCCTGAGTTCAAATCCCAGCAACTACATGGTAGCTCACAACCATCTGTAATGAGATCTGAAGCCCTCTTCTGGTGTATGTGAAGGCAACTACAGTGTACTTACAAACATAAAATAAATGTAATCTTATAAATAAATAAATGCATCTTTAAAAAAAAAAAGCCCCTGCATGCACTTCTAAGACCACTCGGAGAGCTCAGTGCATGGGTGGGGTGAGACAGAATGCCACTGTGGGGTTGGGCATGCAGCCTTCTGCCAAAGGAAGGAGTGTGGACTTAATTCCAGACACCAAGAAGCTATAAAAGATTTTAGGTGCTCAAATGCAACCCAATCTATGTCTTGTAAAATTTGACTCTGGTTGACCCATGGAGAGTAGGCTACAGGCGTGACAACTCTCTACAATGGTATTGCAGTCCATACAAGAAGGGGAGGCCAGTGCATGCCTTTGATTGAGAGGTTTGTATTATGAATATAATGTATCCTTTTCCCTTTCTGGAGAAAAGACACATTATATAGCCAGTCTGACCTTGAACTCTCTGTAGCCCAGGCTGGTCTGCTGTGCACCACACACCCAGCATTTTTTTAGTTTAACATAGTATTTGGAAGAGCCAAAGGTTTAAATTTGGATGAAGCCCAATATGCCACTATTTCTTACTTTGTGTTCCCTAAGACATTTCTTGAGTGTGAAGTTTTAGAACTTTCTCCTGCAGTTTTAGCTTTTATATGAAATCTCTGGTCCTTGTCATGGGAGGTTTTGTGCTGCTTGTGATAGTGTCCTATGTTATTGACCCTATGGTTTATGTATGATAAGTATAGTCACAGGAAGTAAAAGTAGTATATTTTCTATCACAGAGAATTGTTCATGTTGCCACATGCCTGGAAAATTCAGAGAAACACACTTCAAAAAAATTACAGTTTTCAAATAGTTACTATACATGCAGACAATTAAAAATAAAAACTGTGTGTGTGTGTGTTTGTATACAAGAGCATTTGCCACAGTGCACATATGAAAATCAGAACAGCTTTGTGTAGTTGGCTTTCTCATACATCTCTACACTGGCTCCAGGGACCAGGCTTGGGCCCCCAGGCTTATATGCTAAGTGCCTTTACTCGATGAGCTATTTTGTTGGCCCAGTTTCTACTGTTTCTATTTGATATTTATAACAAGTTTTTGGGTTTTTTTTTTGCATGATTTATAATCCTCCAATGTTTCAGTGCCCATACTCTCAATGCAAAGTGATTGGTTTTGTTCTAAGCATTAGAGACAGAGAATACAAAGAACTCACTTTTTTTTCCTTAAAAAGATTTACTTATTTTTAATTTTTACATTTGTCTGATTGTTTTGCATGCATGTATGTGTGTGCACCATGTGCATATCTGGTATGTGTAATGGGTAGAAGAAGGTGCCATGTCCCTTGGAACTACAGTCACTGATGGTTGTGAGCTGCTATGTTGATACTGGAAGGTGAACCCAGGTCCTTCACAAGCCTTAACTGATAAGCCACACCTCTTTCTTTTATAAATACAATATTAAATTTTGTGTATTTTGCGGTATTAGAGATGGCTCAGTGGTTAAGAGCAGCAGCTCCTCCTCCGGGGGTCCTTAGTTCTATTCCCAGCACCCCATGGTGTCTCGCAACCACCTGTAATGGGATTTGATGCCTTCTTCGGTCATTCAGGTGTATGTACAGATAGAGCACTCGTGCATAGATGAATAAATCTCATTTTTTTCTGAGCATTTTATATCATGCATACTATTATTTTGACTTATGCTTTTTCTTATGTTGAATGTCTGCACTATTTAGCCTGTATTTATGAGACATTACCATAGCTCCCATCTCTCCTTTGATTCAGTATGTCTCACCGACTGGAAACTCTGGATTTAACCCATTTTTATCTTGTAGATGCTATACTTTTGACATTTGCTTTGTGTCTGCCTGCAGTAGGTACTAAAATATTTTCTAAGTAAATAAATTTGGGGCTGCAGAGATGGTTCAGTAGTTAAGAACACTGGCTGCTCTTGCAGAGACTCTGGGTCAGTTCCCAGCACCCCCATGGCAGTAGTTCACAACTGTCTTGAACTCCAACAGGGAAACTGGCTCCTTTTTTCTTGCTTCTGAAGGCACTGCATTGCAGGTGGTGGGCAGGCATACATGCAGGCCAAACACACATAGGAAAAGGCTGTGGAATGGAATTTGGAGGCTTACATTTAATCTATCTTGTCATTTTTTGAATTATGATTTTTTTAAGAAGGGTTGGACTTTAATTTACTCTGTTAAGTGAAAGAGCTGAGGGCTTGCAAAAAAGATGAAGCCAACAGATAGCGTGGAGGGTCCACTTCAGGCCTGAGAGTCAGCAAGTGACTGGCCATGGCAGATCCAGTGGACAGTGACTAGTAGTCTTTCAGTAAGACAAATACTGGCAAGGAATTCAATAGAAATGCATAGCATACACCAAGCAAGTTAATCAGGCCTGAGATGGTCTGAGCATCCAGTTTAACAGTTGGTCACTCTCTTCAATATAATGCAATGTTATATAATGGCCAGCAGGGGGAGAAAGTGTTCGCTAAACATTTGTTCTGTAATATCTAAAACAACAAAGCAGAACTAAGGGCAGTATATTTGTGTCCCAGGGACAGTATGGTACAATGTGAGAGGTTTTTTACTTTTACAAATAGTTTTTAAAAGTGACAGTACCCCAAGTCTATTGAAGGAAGACATCTATGCATTTACCCACCCTTCTCCCACCACATAGTTTCATAGTTTTGCCCCTTTAGAATTTCCTGACTATGTCTTCCATGTCCAGTAAATGTTTACTGACCTGCAGGGAAAGGGGGGGCGGGTTGCTCGAAATGAATATAGAGAATGTGGTAGCACACAGCAAGTACTTATATTTTATAATTCCACATTGGCTTTCATAGGATGGAATCAAAGGGTGTTGGTTACATTTTTGCCAAACTCTCATATATGCATGTAGCATAAGACTATAATCCAGCCATGATTTGACAAAAAAAAAAATCAGGCTATGACTATTTCATTACTAGCTGCTTTAACACAACTGATTTATTAAGATGTTTTTGATGAACAGGTATGGTTGGTACATGAGTGTTTGTGCCCCGCCCCTGTGCCCATAAGCCCATAAGTCATGTTGGGACATCTCACTAGTGACATGTTGTTCTGTCTGATGGTGGCCAAGCATTGTCACATGCTTTCCTCATTTTCTCCTGTTCACAGTGTGCAGCTAATAGTGAGACTTCAGTGAAAATTACATTAATGGTTTCTTCAACATCATTTTCTATGTATGTATGTATGTATGTATGTATGTATGTATGTATGTATGTATGTATCTATCTATCTATCTATCTATCTATCTAATCTATCTCTATCCACCCACCCACCCACCCACCCACCCATCTACCCACCTAAGTTCTTGCTATGTAGCCTAGGCTGGTCTTGAATTTATACTCCTCTGGCCTCAGCCTTCTAAGGGCTGGAATTATAGGCAAATGCCAGGTTTTCCAACACGTTTTTAATTCTAGACAGCCAAGAAGGCAGCCTGTCAAGTGTTTGCCAATCCACTGGCAAATTTCAAGCAACTTGCCTGCTATCATTGAACATGAAGAAACACACCTCATTTCGCAGAGACAGAAATAACCTCAAGCATGGAGATTACAGGATGTACAGCCCAATTAGTGTAAAGTGGCGAGTGCAAGCCATCCCTGCAAGGTTGTTATCAATAGAAGAACATTAAAATGGTTTCCTGACCTTTATGAAGGTATTACAAAGGCCCCTATCATGGTCGGAGTATTTACAGAAATGAGCCGAGGAAGAAGAGGCTTATGTGGTGTAATATGCAAAACATTGCCACTGTGAAGAGTGGTTTATCTTATCCCACCTCCGTTATGCAACACCTCTTCTGTCCTTGGCCAATTGCTACGTTCTTTACTAAGTTGTGATGTCTTGGATTTCATACTTAGTCTGTTGCTTATCTCCACTGTCCAGCAGTTCCTCTAACCTGAATTTCTCAGGATTGCTTCCTCCATAGAGTATCTGTCTTCATGTTTCTGGACAGAACCACTTTGCTTGTATATGCTGATGAATTTGTCCTTCCCAGGTCCCCAAGATTTATCTGAATAATCCACACAGCACAACACATGTGTCAGCCTTCCCACCATCAGCTACTGGTTCTCTGAGTCCAGTTACCTTTACTCCAGTGCCTGCCTCTGTTGTCACTCTCCTTTGCTAGACAAGTCTTCAGTCTCTCCCTCTCCCTCTCTGTTTCTGTCTGTCTGTCTGTCTCTCTCTCGTGTGTGTGTGTGTGTGTGTAGTGTAGTGTAGTGTAGTTATGTGTACATGTGTGTAGATATGCACAGGCCCTTGTAAAGGCACAGGCCAGAAGAGGATGCCAGGTGTCTGTCTGTCTGTCTGTCTGTCTGTCTGTCTGTGTTTTAGGTCAGGTTCCTTCTCACGGATCCTGAAACTCATCATTTTGCCTCCCCTCTCCATCTCCCAGCCCACCCCCCCACCCCACCCCCAGTGCTGGAATTGTAGGTACACACAACTTTGCCCAGCTACTACCTGGCTGCTGGGGAATTTGAACACATGCCCTCTGGCTTTCACACTAAGTGCTCTTACCACTGAGACCCCCTCCCCAGCTCTTGAGTATCCAGTGTTGTAAAATATTATGTAGGCTTATTACTCTGGAAGACTGAAAGGAAGCCCAGCCACACCCTTCTCTGTCTGCTGGAACTGATGACAGCTGGGCAGTTGCTAGTCTTGGAAGAACTGTGTGACTGGCCACTGTGTGGGAGGCATGTGTATTAGTGATTTGTAGACTGGAGGGTTAACAAAGGTTGCTGATACGGTCATTGACACTATGCTGAGACCAACTTGGTCTACACAGGGAGTTCTAGGCTAGCCAGTACTATATAGTAGGACCCAGACTAAGGGAGGGAGGGATGTAGGGAAGGAAGGAGGGAGGAAGAACAACAAAAAATGAGTCTGTATTATAGGCAAATTAGTGTTACTTAACTAAAATGGTGGTAAATGGGATTCATGCACGTTGGAACCATGGACTGTGAGCACTGGCTGTGTCAATTGATTTTTAATGGTGTCTAATTGTAACTTTTGTAATTCAATTTAAGAAGAATGACTAACAAGTAGCTCCCAGAAGTCTTGGAATCTTAGTAATCCGCTCTCACAAGCCACATCCAGCTGGTACAAGCCACATCCAGCTGGTACAAGCCACAACCAGCTGGTACAAGCCACATCCAGCTGGTACAAGCCACATCCAGCTGGTACAAGCCACATCCAGCTGGTACAAGCCACATCTAGCTGGTACAAGCCACAACCAGCTGGTACAAGCCACATCCAGCTGGTACAGCCACATCCAGCCCGTCTCTGCATTCAGACTTTCCCACTGATGTCCCTAATTCAAATTAGGAAGCTGGGGCCTGTGACTCCAATCCCCAGGAAGGATGATGGAGCCAAAGTTGACACTTTCTTAGCTCTCCTCAAACCTGCATTCAAATAACCAAAATAATTATAACAACCCCACAGCCTTATTGTATAACTTCTTGGTTTTCATTCAAAGAATATTTGACAATTCAATAACTTTTCATTAAAAAATCATTTTTGACTACACTGTGTCTGTTCTTCACGATTAGCTGGGCTTTAAAAATTGTACTCTGGCAACAAATAACCCCCAATGTTTTAGGAGCTGAAAATGTTAGTCTTATCTAGCAGTGCTGGCTGCAGATCTGGGCACAGCTGCAGGTTTGTTCATTTGTAGGGTTCTGGCAGAAGGAGTTGGGAATATTGGACATGCTTCCCTCATGGAACGTGGTTGGTCCGTTCTTCCTTTCTTCCTTCCTCCTTCCTTCCCTACACCCATCCTTCCCTTAGTCTGAGTTCTACTATGTAGCTCTGACTAGCCTGGAACTCCCTGTGTAGACCAAGTTGGTCTCAGAGACCTGCCTGCCTCTGCCTCCAGGGTGCTGGGATTAACGGCTTTAACATTGTTCTTGGAGTGGAACTGTACACAGTAGCTTTTGTGATATGCCATTAGCTAAGAACAAGAGACTTGAGGGGAAGATCAGCGCTGCATTTGTGGCACAGTCGTTGTGGGGAACTCCATTGTTCTACATGGCGAGAGAAGAAACCACCCCAGTTCTGTCCTTATGAGGCCGGTTAGCTTTTCAAAAGCTGCTAAAGTCCAGGATCAATATTTTAAAGAAATTCTTTGCTTAAGCTAAAGTATCTGCTTCCTGTAACCCAAATGTGTGGTCTATCAGTCAGCAAGGGCGTCACGAGGAGTTTGTTAGAAAGAGATTCTGGGTGACCTTCCCAAGCTTTAATGCTTAGACCCACCAAGCGAATGTCTCTGCTCAGAAGCCCTCTTCAGGGAAAGAGCAGGAATTCTCTCTTCCTCTCTCTACTTTCTCTGCATTCTCAGATATATGGCTTCCTTGACTCTCTTCTCTCTTCCTTCCCCCTCTACTTGGCATCATTAGGTTTCCACTGTTGAGTCAACACCGTTCCTTTCCTCTCCCCTCCCCTCCTTGCCTTGGCTCAGACCTGAGACTTTCGTGTTATGTGACCGCCATCCTGTCCCCTAAGCTGTCCATGTGTTCCTACCTTATTTTCTGCCCACGTGATCTTTCTAGAATTTACTTTTCATCCATTTAGTGGCAGTGGAGATGACAAGAAATTTGGAGCCAGGGGAGGAGGTGATACACATGTACGGTGTAGACCCAAAGCGAGCTCTGCCTAACAAAATTAGCATCGAGAAAAGTCCCAACCAGTTCAGAAATCTTCAGTTCAGCAACATTCAGTTGCTGTCCAGCCCTGAGGAGGTCGTCAGCTTCCCTATGATGTGTGCTCCCTCGGAACTTGTGGTTTCTTGTACAGAAGAGCTACATTAGCAATCGTGGATTGGTCCTTCTGCACCTTCACATGGTGGCAATGCCCCCATTCTTGCCCTTATCTGCTTGCCAAGGCTCAGCTTGCTGTCCTTTGTGAACCTTGCCCAACACGGGAAGTAACCAAACCTCATACATCCTTAACCATAGCATAGGTAATGCTTTATCATTTTATTTTTCCCTTGCGCTAATCTGAGATCCCTGAAGGTATGGATTTTGCCTGACCTATCTTCACAACCCCATAGAACATCATGCTGAACATAGAAGGGACAATCAAAATTGACCTCATGCATAGATTAAAGGCCAAAATGATGACTCAATAGCCATTGTGAAGAAATGGCAAACATGATTGGGTTGGTATACAAATAGCATCTATTGTCAGACACTTAATTGGCAGTCTAGAATGAAAAATGGTACTTAAGGTTTCACCTGTTTTTTTTCTAAATGGATGTTGGACTCCTCTGGTTCCAGATGTTTGAATCAGAACTCCTTGTAAAGCAGACGTTTTGGCAAATGAAAGGGAGCTCTGGGTGTTACAGGGGATGACAGTTATTGCTGATGTGTTAATATCTTTTTTAGGATATGTATGTATTTTTATATACTTCTTAATGACCTTTCAAGAAAAGATAGTACTTTAAGATGAAAATTTAAGTACAAAATCTCTTCCGCTTTTATGTGCTCAAGAAAGAATAATGTGACAACATCTAAGATTTATTGAGCCTCTTGTGTCAGGTCTAGCTTTTGTCCTAGAACAGCTTTATTAAGACATGATTGATGAGGCTGGGGTGCAGCTCAATAGTAAAGCCCTCTGTTGAGGTCCTGGGTTCAATCTCCAATGTATCTCCAATGGGATTAATATGTCATACATTTTAATATACTTACAGAATGATGAAACCTGTACCACAATCTGGTTTTAGAGTATTTCTGTCGCCCTAGAAAGAAGCTTTGTGCCGTATTGCCACTTAGCATTTTTAATCCCTCGATGCCAGGAACCTACTTTTGGTGTCTTTGGACTCATCTTTTCCGGACACGTCATAGAAATGGAATCATTCTGAGATGAAAGGATGGACCATCTAGAGACTGCCATACCCGGAGATCCATCCCATAATCAGCCTCCAAATGCTGACACCATTGCATACACTAGCAAGATTTTGCTGAAAGAACCCTGATATAGCTGTCTCTTGTGAGACTATGCCGGTGCCTAGCAAACACAGAAGTGGATGCTCACAGTCAGCTTATTGGATGGATCTCAGGGCCCCCAATGGAGGAGCTGGAGGAAGTACCCAGGGAGCTGGGGGGATCTGCAACCCTATAGGTGGAACAACAATATGAACTAACCAGTACCCCCAGAGCTCGTGTCTCTAGCTGCATATGAATCAGAAGATGGCCTGGTCGGCCATTAGTGGAAAGAGAGGCCCATTGGTCGTGCAGACTTTATATGCCTCAGTACAGGGGAACGCCAGGGCCAAGAGGTGGGAATGGGTGGGTGGGGAGTGGGTGTGGGAGGGTGTGGGGGACTTTAGGGATAGCATTGGAAATGTAAATGAAATAAATACCCAATAAAAATATTTCAAAAAAAAAGAAAAAGAAATGGAGTCATAGGGTACATAGCCTCTATAGTTGGCACCGTGTCCTCGGGGCTCCTGGGTGTAGTGGCACAGAGCAGTATTCTCCTGTTCTTACTGGAGAAGAATACTCTGGTCTACCAAACTTACTTATCTTTTCACCAATGATGTATTTGAAGACTGGTTCCACTTTTGGCTATTACGAATAATGGAGCTATGAACATTTAAATGGAAACATTTGTTAGGGCACGTGCTTCTCTGTGTCGTGGGTAAATACCTTGACATCTTTGGAAGACCCTTGGCCATCTTGGGTGACTCTCGATGCCTGGAAGGAGTACTGAAGTTATGGGATGGGATTATAGGATGAGAATTATGAGATGATGGAGTCAAGGCTTGAGGCTAGTTGTAAATAACTAACATTTCTCACAGATAACCCCTACCCCACAGGACTTGACAAAAAATTATAATAAAAGTAAAAAGAACCAGGGAGCTAGAGATTAGCTAGCTTCATAGTATCGATGGGAAGGGGGAGGAGACCATGCCCCTGCTCTGACTAGAGAATCTCAGAGGCATCAGAAATATCAAGACAAGAATGGACTTTGCGTCTTAAAAATAAAAGAATATGCTGCCTCCTCACGCTAGGAGACTTAAAGGATAATTAGATAGAACCTGGGGAAGAGGAAATGTTGTCAACCGGAAGTTAAACTCAAGTCAGCAAACACTAAATTGCTAAGATTGGGGTGCTGGGGGTGGTAGGCTCTGTGAGAACTGATTTGAGCCTCACCCACTGAAAGGCAGGCAGCCGCTCCTGGTGGGCATTACTGGGTCTTGCTGAGCCTGCCTGCCCTCCCAGGCCTTGAGGCTGAAACTGGGGGAATCTCTTTTTAGAGCGGAAAGGAAAGGGTGGAAAGGGAAAGTAAGATGGCCTCTCTTTCTGCAGCAGCCTCCTCTGGCCTCACCCTCCCGCAGCCCACTTTACACCGTGGGCGGGGCAGGGCGTGAGCATCCATAATTCTTTGCTTGGCTTTCTACCCTAGCTGCCTACTCCCCTCCAGCATTGCTAATTCAACTGTATCTCTCACCCTCCTGGGCAGTTCTTTCTACAAGGTACCCACAAAGCTATATCAAGCACTTTTCTCAGGGCCAGGCCAGTGAGGTGTAGGAAGGGCTCTGGAATGCACTTTCCCAGTTATATCTAGTATTTTCTCAGGGGCATTAGAAGCCAGAGAAACCACAGTTAAATTTTTTTCTGAAATTCTCCCATTCCTGGAGAAAGTGGACAACCTAGGCTTCAGAGCCTCGTGATGGCTGGGCCTTGGGTCTCACGTTCTCTGTAGAAACGGTTTCATATAAAAAAGAAGTCCTTTCCATTTTAAACAAATACTTTATATTTTACTTTTATGTTATGGGTATGGCTGTCTTCCTGCATGTACGTGTGGATACAGTGTGTGCGCAGCAATCCTCTGGGGGCCAGAGGGAAGCACCAGATCTCCTGGAACAGGAGTTACAGATGGTTGTGAGCTCTAGTGTGGGTGCTGGGACCCAAACCCAGGTCCTCTGTGAGTGCAGCCAGCCTCTTCACTGCTGGTGCATCTCTGCAGGCCTCCTTTCCTTTCTTAAAAAAATGAGGTCTCACTGAGTTATTCGAAACCTACCCCCTGGTCCTAAAGGGTATCTACCACAGTTTGTAAGGAGAGAGATTAGTTCTCCATTACAGGCTGAACCCCTTGCTCACCTCTCCAGCCCCCTCTCTGGCTCTGCTGTTTATAATTTCCCAGCATCCTCCACCTGCTCTGAGAGGAGTGTTGCAGGGGTGGTGGTGGTGGTGGTGGTGGTGGTGGTGGAGGTGGTGGTGGAGGTGGAGGTGGAGGTGGTGGTGGTGGTGAAGTCACTCATCTGCCCCCATTGTTAGCTCATCAAGGGTGGAGACAGGGCTTAGCTCACTGCAGACACCAGAATTTAGAACTCACCTGGCTGTAGGCAGGAGGGCAGGCAGGCAGGCAGGCAGGCAGGCAGGCAGGCAGGCGTAGCTTCTAAAATGGGAGGGCATGCTGGTGGGAAATAACTTTGGGAGCAACAGCTGTGCATTACAAAATGAGGCCTGGGAGGTGTGTGCCCCAGAATAATGGCAGAAAACTCAGCCCAGGGCCTGAAATCACTACTGAGAGATGACTCTCCTGCCCATTTAATGAAAAATGAAAAGATTCTTGAAATGACACCCGTCCCTTTAAACAATAAACAACCCTGAAGGAAGTCCCAAAGCCTCAGGTTAGAATATTTAAATACAAGAGTTTATGGTTTAAGAGGGCTGCGATTATCATATAAGATATAATAAGATTGATTGAGCACTTACTGTGTGTCAAGTGCACGTCTAAATGATTGGCATGTATCAACTCAGTCCTTAAAGCAATCCCATGTGGGAGCTACTTGGATCGCTTCGGTTTTATAAATGGGGTTTACAGAGACATGGTTTTTCTTAGTCCTAGCTAGTTGAGGGCCCATGTTAAATGCAAGTCTACACAAGAGTTGGTTTGTCTATTAACCAAACAATGACTCAGAAATGCCATGGCAACCTATATCTGTAGCTCTGCCCTGGAAATGGAGGCAGGAGAATTGCTCTGAGTTGAGGCCACCCTAGGTTGCATGACACTGTGTATTGTAAGTCAGTCTGGGCTATGCAGTAAGACCCTGTCTCATTAAACCCACTCACCTGTAAGCTTCACAAGATTTCCGCTTCTGCAGAAACAGGCCTCCCCTTTACTGGCTAAGGTCTGGATCCTGGCACCTCAGGCTCTTGGCATCTGCTCCACTGAGGTTCCCCTGCCCTAAAGCAGGGTCTTTAAAGCATTCTTTTCCCCAAGACCCCACTGTGTTGAGCACACTAGATACCTTCCCTTTCCTGCCATGATGCTGCAACCTTTTTTGACTTCCTGGCCATTTGCTGCGCCTGAAAAACTTCCACTTTAGGTGTTCTTACATCTTTTCCCTATTGCAGGCGGAAATATCCCGTGTTTCCATGGGGGATGGGGTGATCTGCTCATACCTCTGTTCCCATGGGGACGGGTGATGCTCACAGATCTTCATCGCATGCTTACCATGTTCTAACGTGGTCACTGTGCACCTGCTTTGCTTACTGGACTGTGAGCTTCTTGAGGGATGTGATGGTATCTGGTCTCAAGTCCAGCCTGTGGGGGGACAGAGCCTCTCTAACCTAACAACCAGAGACTGAAAAGCAATCTGTGTCATGTCTAAGTCTGGCAAGAAATAGCACAGAGAGAATCCCACTTACAAGGCAGAATATGAGTATCTCCACCCTCTGGCAGAGGAGCCCGTGTTTCCTCTTTTAACTGTCATGGAGAATGTGGCTGAGTCTTGTGTCTCTTGTTTTATATCCTGTCCTCTTTCCATTTGGATTTTTTATGTCTTGGGCCAGCAAGTGTGGCTTTTTTGTCTTAATCCAACCCATCTCACAGCTGGCTGCAGCTGTGGCTAGAAAGGTTGGTGTTCTACCTTGCCATCCCCTCGTTGGTGTCCTTAGCTCCTCTGAGAGTCATGCAGGTGGGTGCCCCTGAGGGTGAGTCACCTTCCCTTTCTTCCCTTCTTCCTTTCTTTAAGGAAAAATCCAGATGTATCCAGAACCTCCCACGAGTAGTCCTGAATGTCCCTTCCTCCTCCTGTCCCATTTCTCCATGTACTGTGTTGTTGAATGAGCATGTTGACTTTTGCAAGCCCTCCCTCCTGCCTCCCTCCCCACCCCTACTGGGCACACGTGGTCTTTGTGTCTGTCAGTCAGAACGTGCCTAGACTTTGGGCCGTCATCCCAGTCCCCATTTCCTTCTCAGGGATCACCATTTGCCATTCCTCCCCCCAACCTCCTCAGGGCAGGGTTTCTCTGTGTAGCCTTGGCTGTCCTGGAACTCATTCTGAAGACCAGGCTGGCCTTGAACTCAGGGATCTGCCTGTCTCTTCCTGAGTGCTGGGATTTAAGGAATGTACAACCACTGCCCTGACTTGTAAGTTTCTTAAAACAACTCCAAACGGTACGGTACATTTAACGAAAGGGCAAGGGTCAGTCACAACCCCCCAGGGAAGGATGAATACCCCTCATCCAAAATGCTTTGGGGCCAGAAAGGCTGCACATTTCAGAGTCATCTGGGTCTGGGGATACCTGTGTATGAGTGTGTCTGATCTGAAAATTTGAAGTCATTCAGAGTTCACGTCCCCAGGTCTTAATTATTGCTTTATTCATTTAGAGTATGGAGATAAAGATTAAAAGACAACTCTCAGGAGCTGTTTTTGTCTTACCATGTAGGTAGGTCCCAGGGACCAAGCTCAGATTGCCGGTCTTGGTAGCAGGTGGCCTCGCTCCATGAACTGTCTCACCAGCCCTGGGACTTTTTTGAGTGCTGATATGGCACAGAGGTGTTTCATATTTTTTTGAGCATTTCTGATTTTAAGAACCCACACTACTGCAGTTCAGATCTGAAATGCACGATAAGACACACCTGCTCTCTGAAGTTAGCGTGTGCAAATACATCTCCTGCTTTGCAGTCTAACTGCCGTCCTGCGGACACAGGTGAGGGGGAGACAAGCCTTCTCCAGAACCATGGGCCATCGTGGTATGTGTGTGTGTGTAATAGAGAGAGAGAGAGAGAGAGAGAGAGAGAGAGAGAGAGAGAGAGAGAGAGAGAGACAGAGACAGAGACAGAGACAGAGACAGAGAGAGACACACACAGAGAGAGAGGATGAATGAGAGAGCAGCTTCCATTTCTCAGCATCCCCCTGCTTGCTGTGCTGGGCCTGGAACACACCAGGCCAGGCCGGCCTCAGAGGTTTGACCTCACGGATCTCTTTAGATTGTTTCTTCAGCTTGCCTTGTTCCTTGACCTCCTTCTGGTCTTCTCCCACATGTCACCTTCTCAGTGAAGCCTCTTTACCTCCTGTTTACTGCTGCAATACCTCCATCTCCACTTTCCAGCATTTTACCTTACCATTTTCTCTGAGGCTTTTTAAGCACTGTCTGGTAGTCAATTTATTACCTACAGAGATTATGTTTGTGGCTCCTGTCCAAGTGTCTGGAATAGGGCCCGGCATATAACAGGGCCAGGTCAGTGCAAATGCTTTTCCCTGACACAGTCGCTGGCAAGCAATGGGTGCTGCTGGGTTTGCTGCTATCCTGTGGACAACTTATTGACTGAAGGGAGTTTGAAGCACCTGCGAACTAGATAGCCTGCTCAAGGGTACAGATGCAGAACAAGGGTAAGGGCAGAAGGACAACTCAGCTGACTCTGCCCTTTCATCCTACTAGAGAGAGACTGACTAGTCAGCTCTCTTATTTGGGAAAGACTTTTTGGAAATGCCTGTAGTTGTCCCAAAGCTCAATGCACTGCCTCTCTCATAGTATGGCTGCAACAAATGTTTATAACGTGTTTTATTTACTTCAGTGTTTCATTGCAAATAGGGCACAACAGCTCTAGTTCTTTGGGGGTAAATTTGGCAGGCAGGTGTCTGCCAGCCCCCCAGAGTAGCAGTGAACAACCTGCACCAAGCTCTTCCGCTCATCCTCGGAAAGCTTTTCCAAGATGCAGGTTGAGCACCTAGCTTTCTCAGCACGTTGACCGTCGACCGTGAAGGTATCTAGGTGTCCAGTCCCTTCTCCGGTCAGAGGGCTATCCCAGCCTACCTTTCCTTCTCACGATCTGGGAACCCTGGGCGGAGGAAAGTCCCCCTCAACGAGGACCTCGCCAGCGCAGGGCAGGGTTCAGCCCCGCGCGCGGGAGCTGGGGGCGCGCGGTGGTTTCGCGCGGGGATGCGCGCGCGCGCCTGCCTCGCCTCCCTTGCCCGCTCCTGTGCTACGTGCTTTCTTTGTCAATGAGGCGCCGCTCGGAGCTGCAGTAGCTTTCGCGGCTGGAGCCAGAGCCTAGCGATCCAGTGAACCGACAGAGATAGAGACCTGGGCGCAGGGGCGGCGGCGGGCGGCACGCTGCACGAGCTAGGTCCGCGGGTCTCCGTGTCTCGCAGCCTCGCGCTCGAGGTGTAGCATCCGGCCCTGGGGAGGGGACCGGGGCGCCGCCCGTCCCACCCTCGCCGCACCGTGGGAACCCCCATGCAACCCCGGTACCCGCGCGCCTGAAGCCGCGGCTCCATTGAGCCCGCCTCCCACCGAGGCAGGACGAGCGAGCAGCTCGCACCTCCTGCCTCCCTCCGACTCCCGGGCCATGGCCCGAGATGCCCGGTGAGGAGCGGTGCGCGGAGGGCTGGGCTCACCGGCGCGGTGTGGAACGAGGCAGCGGCCTGGATGTATGAACAGTCCCTATGGCTCTGCAGGAGGCGAAGCCCCAGGGCCCGAGCGAAGCTGAGCCGGCAGCGCGGGAGCCCAGGGACCGGCTCCGGGAGCAAGGGCTCTGCGGGGCGGGCGGGATCGCCGCGCGTTGCCAGGGCGTGAGAAGCTCCGAGGCCCGCCGGTCCGAGGATGTGCTGCTGCGGCGGCCGCTGCTGCTGGGACTCTTGCTGCTGGCTGCCCTCTCCGGGCACTGCTGGGCCGACTCCGGTAAGCGCTTGGCAGCGGCTCTCCGCCCGCGGCGGGGTCTGGAGCCGCTTAACCGCGTGGTGGTGGGTGGTGGGCTCTTTGCAGCACCGCCAGGCTTTTATTTGCCCTTAGCAGTTGCACCAGCGGGCGAACTGTCAGAAATCTGTCTCTTGAGAAGGCATCGTGGGCGGTGAAGAAAGAGGCACGTTTTTATCTTTAATTTTTCCTCCCTGGACAAGTTGTAAATGCTTCCTGGTGGTCCCACAAACACGCTTCCTTTAGCTAGACATGGCGTAGTTAGGATAGCATAAAAGAGACCTGTTCAGTGGGATGTTGTGGATGTTTTGGGCTTCCCGTTGCTAGTATTCACTTTGTCTTAAGTGCAAGGAATGACCTGAGAGTTTGAAGCAATTTCTGTGTCAAAATAGCGTTCCCCCGTTGCTCATAACAGGTTCCCCTCCCTTCCTTTTGGGAATGAGGTACTTAAAATAATTGATTGCATTTTGCAAAAGGTTCAGGCATTGATCAAATGTATACCTATTTTTTACAAGAGGCTCGTTGAAGAAGAGTCACTCTTGGTGCTCAGACCACCAACGATCCTTCAGAAACAGATTTCTGTACTTCCGCGGACGATTTTGTGGATCTGTTGTAACTATTTGGGCAGAATTATTCTGCAGAAGTGCTTTGAAACTTACACTGCGCGGCCAGCCATGGTCTTTGAAATAAGAATGATTGCTATGACTCCCGTGAAGGGCAAGCTTCTGTGTTTGTGGTGGAATTCTAGATTATAGATACATTCAGCCTAACAAATGCAAACCTCTCATTTTAGGTAACTGGTTTCTGTAGTGCTGCAGCTTTTAGTGAGGACCAAGGAGAACCGCCCCTCGCCCTCCAACACGTGTCTATGTATGGCCTTTCCCCATATCAGATTGGAAGTCCCAGTTTTGAAGGAGCTTATACCAGTTTTAAATTACGTATTCTGGTGGGCTATATCTATATAACTGTTTAATTTAAAGCCATTTCCCTTTGATTCACTTAAAAGTCACTGACAAGGAGTCTGTGTGTCCAGGAATTTCTGTTGTGATTCTTTCTTGTAGTTCCAAAATTCAGTAGTTGACCTTCTAGGGACTCCGACCCTCTGGCTTTATATATGTGACACAATGTTGAGAGAAGTCATGAAGAAGGCATAAGGAAGCCCCTTAGTGACCACCGGCTGAGAACCACAGAGGTTTTGGTTAGCACTCACCCAATTCTTGATAGTTCTGTAAACCGTTTGAGAGCTTTTATGCCTTGAATGTTGCTCATTTGCTCGCAGAGACTGAGAACTGTTCAGCCATCTGTGACGTGAAATTTAGCTTTCCTGTATTGCCCCATTCAGGCCCATGCCAGCCGATTTTTTTTGACAGGGTTTTGGATTTCTGATCTCCCTTCCAACCTTTGTATTTGGCTCCTTCTCAACCTCTGAGTCTTTGCTTGGCTCATCTTTCAGTCAGCCAGAACCTTCTCTAGGGGACTTGTCATCTTCATCTTTTGCTCTTAGTCTGCCCCCCCCCTCCGCTTTTTTCTTGAAGTATACTGGTCCCGAGACATAGCCTAGGATAGGCAATCAGAATGAAAGTGGGTGTCATTCAAACATCTGTTCTCTGAGGCCTGTTATTTCCCCCCTTCTCATTAGAGTTGGTTTCTCTGTGCTATTGGGGTGCCTTTTCTACTGTCACCTTCAATGCTCAGTTTTCCATGGACAAGACCACCTGTGGCTCCACTGCCTGCCTCTGAGCTTTGCAGCATCCTGTGGCTTTACCACGGATTCCATTTTTATGACTGGCTTCTTGGTGGCAGAGTGAACACTGGGCATCCAGTCTGACCCTTATCACTTCTTTCATATGCTCTCTGATTTCAGCGTCTTTGCAGCCTAGGAGAGGCCTGGGCCTCATACAGGACATCTCGAGAAGTTTGTGGGAGAAAGCACTGTCTGGAGGGAAATGGAAGGCTAGGTGACTCTTGCTGGGGACATTCGACTTTCCTCCTTGTCTGGAGCTTGCTCTGATGGGCAGCTGCAGCTCCGTGCTGTTCTCTGCAGCCTGTGTCTGATGCAGAGTTATCTGAGAGGCTGAGCCAGTGACCTGTCACATTCTGCTTGAAGTCCTGACTGCTTCCAAGCCTGTCATTTACATCACTATGCTTCTTGATTTTTAACAAGGCTAAATCAAGCATCTGCCTTCGTTGGAAAAATGGGCAAAAATAGGTTTGTTTCTAGAAAATACTTCCCGGATTCCTAGCACCTTGGTGGCAGGGCCTTTACAGTGTGTTCTAAGCTGGTTCCACCACCACGCTCCTTGTCCCTTTGCCTGAATCATCATGGGAAGTCTGCAGTCACACTTAGTGCTCTCTTGAAGGCACCCTCTCCCGACTGTGTCCCATGGAACCCCTGCTCACAGGCTTCTGTCACTTCTGTTCTAGGAAAGAAGTTTCTGAAGGGCGATGCCTCTCATTCTCTCCTGCCATCTGGGTTCCAGGCAACAATGGCAGAGTGCAAATCTGTCATCCTACCTTTCCTAACTCCCTCCCCGTTTAACTGACATCTGCAAACGTCTAATGTATCGGCTGTGTGCAGTTGTGTGCAGGCACAGTGCTCATCCCCTGTGGGTCTCTGCTCAATGTGACCTTGGCTTCTGTGACCCTTGTTTCTCTCTCCCATGTGAAATGGGGGTAATAAAAGCTCTACCGCTATTGGGTGGGTGCACTGATTTGGTGACTGCGGCAAAGTCTAAAACAGTGCTTGCCACGTAGCTGCTCACAGACTGCCACTGCTCTCATGAGAATGGCAGGAATTGCCCGAATGTTTGTTTTGCCAGACTGGGGGCTGGAGTAGGGGATATGGTCTTGAATATGGAGCCACCATTTTGCAGAAGTCTCTCCTGAAGAAGGACTTGAACTCTATCTATCTACTATGTGAGCAGAGCAATAAAGTCGGACTGCAGTTCATTTTAAGGAGAGTTGGGGGTGGGGCTCTGTAGGGTAGGAGGGTTGTCAGGGTTGATGGTGGCATTCCAGGTCAAGGAAAAGCAAGTTTGTACCCGGAACACAGGGTGGAGGAGAACCCAGCACCTGCCCTGCTCTGAGGTACCTTCCTCGCAGGGTGGCTTCTGCAGCCACTGTGTTCATTCTCTGCCAGCTGTGCTTCCCTAGTGCTTACGATGATGCCCAGGGTAGACTAGGAACCCAGTAACAATTCAGCTTCTTACATTCTTTCCTTTCAACCTGGTCGATTCTGTTAGATTATTTCATTTAAGTAACTCACAGTAATTTATGAGCGGCTGCTTTATTAGAAGACGGGTCTGCCCATGTCAGGGGTCCTCCTGTTTAGTACACCACAAAGGGGAGATAGCTTTACCCTGCATGTCTTCCTTGCCCTTCCCCATCCTCCTCATACACGCCACCAAATCAGAGCCCCATTCCATAGATTCTGCATTCTGTTCATGCGTGCATTCATGCATTCATCTACCTATTCATTTCACCCAGTCATTCCGTCTGTGTTTTGATACCTCAGTATCCTTGGGTTATAGTAAAGAATCCAAACAAAGTCCCATTTTTTTACACTATTTGAAAGTGGTTCAGTACTTTTCAAAGCTGACTGAGGATATGAATCACTTGAAGATTCTGTTAAAATTCAGGCTGTGATTCAGTTGGTCTGGGACAAGGTGTAAGGGGAGGTTCTGTTGCTAAAACTAAAGGGAGCTGGGAGGGGCTGGTAGTGGGGTTGCAGCTCCGGGACAAGGTGGTAGTGTGTCTTTAAAACTACACAGAATGGGGCTGGAGAGATGGCTCAGCAGTTAAGAACAATGACTGCTCTTCCAAAGATCCCATGTTCAAATCCAATCAACCACAGCCATCCGTAATGAGATCTGACACCCTCTTTTGGGGTGCCTGAAGACAGCTACAGTGTATTCACATATAATAAATAAATAAATCTTTTTTAAAAACCTACATGGAACGCAAAGCCCGAGATTATGTTGACAACTGCAGTCTATAGGTCTCCTTTGAATAGCAAGTAATAAGTAAATATGGTGAGAGAATAAGGCAGGGTGGCAGTTGGCACCTTTATACCCATGCTTATTTATACTGGATGGTCAGGGAGGGGCCAGGATGAGATGAGGGGGGAAGCATAGACAGCACAGTGGCTATGGGCGGGGGTCGGGGGGGGGTTTCCAGGTGGGAGAAGTGAGGCTGAGGGAAGCATGAGGCTGAAATCCACACTGAGGCGTAGACAGTGGAAAAGGGAAAGGGTCGGGATCGGAGGGGAGAGTGTGAACGAGCTGTGAAGAGAGACCTGGTAGAATAATGTGATGAAATATAAGGGTAGGAGAGGAAGAGAAGAAGCAACATGGCTTTGCCAGCTGCTGAGACATTTGGGTTAGCCACGAAGCGAACACTCAGTTTGCAGATGTGGAGGTGTTTGGTGGTCTCAAGTGGCAGGGACAGAAGCCTTCAGTGTGTTCAAAATCTCCAGTGGGCTCAAGAGACGAAGAAGAGACACTGAGATAATTAAGATAGCCCCCCAGCCACCCACTCTTTCCTATGTTTGAGACATGGGTTTTCTATTATCCTCAGACTCCTGAGCTCTGGAGTTACACGGGACTCAGGAAGCATTCTTCCTGTAGAGTTTAGTAATGGCAGAGTTGGGTTCGTGTAGGGTTAATTTAAGGCCAGGTATAATAAGTACACACTGTAATCTCAGTATTGGAGAGGCTGACACAGGAAGACCACCAGTTTGAGGCCAGCCTGCCATCCACAGTGAGATTCTATATAGCTGACTAAGCAGACACACCCCCACATGCAAATGAAAACAAAAATGTGGATATAGTTACATACAATCACATTTTCTCTTTTCTTTTAGCATTAAAGATAAGGAAATTGTAACATTGGTGCCCTCCCCACCTCAAATAGAAGTGGCATAAACAAACCCACTTTGACTTTCAACTGTGTATACCAGTTATTATTAGCACTTCAAAGTCACTTGCAGGATAGCTCAGACCTTCCCATTCTTCCATCCTACCCCTGACCAAGTACGTGAGATCTTGGAAACAAGGGAGCTGTGCTTCTAATATGGATGTGAAACAGGAGTTAGCTGTCCATTCCTGCCCCACATCTCTCTGTAAAAGTCACTGTAGAGACTCGATTCTGAAGTGCAGATGACAACTAGAGACGCTCATAGCAGCTGACCTAGCCCATCTTACATCACTGGACTATGGCCTGGGAACATGCCGAGTGCACTCACACACACCCCCGGTTCATCTTCACAAACCTTCTCTCAATGAACAACAACTCTACTCTTCTTTAAACAAAAATGAATGGTTGGATTGACCCGAAAACATTTTCGTTGCTTTGACAACATATGAGAGACGATCTCTAAACACACAGAGGGACACATTATTCAAGGTTATGGGATGGCTGCCATGGATGGTGACTCTTTGGGGATTTCAGGTCCAAAGGAGCAGTCAGCACCTGGGTTTTGTTGAGAGTTAGCATTACCACAGCTGCGGGAGGTGGTATTGAGTTGCATTGTTGGACAGTATTTAGCAGGCACTTGGGGGGCATACCAGGCTCTCGCTGTGGGGGTTCAGGAGAGATCAAACCAGCCTGGCCCTTGCCCTTTAAGCAGCTGGTGGGTGGAGTGGCAGGTCAGTGAAATGTCCTCATGAGTCAGGTCAGGCAGCAAGACAGACTGTCTCTTTCCTTTAAGACCTCAGAGACAGCCTGTGAGGGATTGGGACCGCAAAGGCTATCGTTCTGACTTCTCAATGTCCTTGTTTGCAAAGGTCACCGACTAAGCCAGACTTTTGAAATGCTGTTCTGTACAAAGGGTGCACAACTGAGGAGCCACGGGGTTTTGATTTTTATTTTCAGACAGAGTGGCTTAGGTTGGCCCAAACTCACTGTGTAGGCCAAGATGACTTTGAACTCTAAACATTCTGCCCTGTCCCTCCTGAGTGCTGGGGTTACAGGCATGTACCACCATCCTTTGTTTATGTGGTGCTGGGAGCCAACCCAGGGCTTTGTGCATGCTGAGCAAGCACTCAGCCAGCCAAACTCCATTTCCAAAACCTTTCTCCTCCTCATGCCTGGTAACGTGGACTCTTTTAGTGCATTGTGTGAGATGCTTTGACAGAAGTATCCATTGGATCCACACCACAATCCAGGCACAGAGCATTTCTATTATCACTTAAAAGTTTCCTCCTGCCCCAGCAAAGGTAGAAACACCAATCTATCCTTCATACTTCGTTTTTTTTCTAGATGGTCCCACGGCTGGAATCACTACCATGTATGACCTACAGTGTGTAGCTTCCTTCACATTTTCAGGCATCATGAGAGCCATCACCTGCACCCCCCACCCCCGTCCCCTGCCCACCCTCAGTGGTGGAATAGTATCCCAGCACACCACAATTTGCTTATCCATATTGATGGACATTGTGTTGTTTCCAGGTGTTAACCAAGGAGGCTTTGTTGGACCATTTTCTTCCCCTTGAGCGAATTAGGGTAGAATCTTGAGTTCAAGGTTGGGTATGTGTTTAATCTTGTAAAAGATGTCGAAGTCTTTTCCAAAGAGGCTGCCCAATTTTGCATTCCAGCAACAATGTGTGAGTCTTAGTGGCCCCTCCTCATCCCCAGGGGTACTTGTCTGATTCTTTCCCCCTTTAATTTAAACGTCAACCACTGTCACAGTTGGTTGGTGTTAGCTCCTTGTGGGTTTAGTTTACACATCTCTGATTACTAATAATGCTATTGTTGTGTCTCTTTTCATGTTCTTCCTTTCCTATCTGTTAAATCTTTTGTGAATTCGAACAATTGGATTGCTCGTTTTCTTATTGTTTGAAATTTCCTCGCCAGGCCTTTATCAGATATGTGCTTTACCAAAATGTACTTTTCCCTTGTTTTTGGGTTTCCATTTTTATCTTATTAATACTGTTTTTCAAAGAACAGATGTTTTAAATTGGATTAGTTTTATTAACTTTTAAATGTAAGGACTATGACTTTGTGCGTGTGTGTGTGTGTTTCTGTCTGTCTGTCTGTCTGTCTGTCTGTCTGTCTGTCTCTATGTGTGTGTTGTTCTAGGATAGAAATCTCTGCCAGCCCAAGGTGACACTTCTGGCAGTGTCATGTTTTTTATCTTTACTTTAGAATTGTGATCCATTAATGTTAATTTTTATGTACTGCACCAGGTAAGAGTCAAGGCTACATTTTATATACAGGTGTTTAATTGCCCCAGAACCATATTTTTAAAGGATTATCATTGCTCCATTGACCTATCTTTGCACCACATGTGTGGGGTTTCTATCTGGACTCTATGGCCTGATCTGCTCATCTCTGCTTCTCTCCGGATGCCAACACAAACCAGATCTCTCTCTAGTTCATGGTTTCTTAATTTTAGTGCCATTAATAATTTGTTGTTGCAGAGTTCTATGCTGTGCATTGTGTGGTTTCTTTGTCTGGTCTTTGCCTCATAGATGGCCCTTCCTCAGCTGTCACGACAGTAATATTCATACATTTCTAAGTGTCCACAGAGGAGTAAGATCACCCTCAGTTGAGTTCCACTGTCTTAGCTTGATAGAAAGTCTTGGAATCAGACAGTAAGAACACTGCTTGTTTGTTTGAATTTTGAGATGGGCTTTCACTGTGGGTAGCCTAGGCTGGCCCAGAACTGCCTGCACAGACCAGGCTGGCCAGAGACAGCCATCCCTCTGTTTTAGCCTTCAGAGTGCTGGGATTGCGTGCATGGGCCATTGCGTCTGGCACATGTGTCTCCATCTATTTAGTGTGTGTGTGTGTGTGTGTGTGTGTGTGTGTTTGTGTGTGTATGTGTGTATGTATATGTGTGTGTATATTGTGTATGTATGTATGTGCATGTGTGTATGTATATGTATATATGTGTGTATGTGTGTGTATATGTGTATGTGTGTAAGTGTGTGCGTGTATTTCATATTTTTCAAGGCTTTGATAAGTAGTACTTAAATATTTTATTGGTATATACATATGTGATTCAAGAATATTAACTTTATTGGTCTGGAGAGCATGCTCAGTGGTTAAAAGCACTGGCTGCCCCTGTAGACAACCCAAATTTAGTTCCCAGCACCCATATGGAGGCTCAGAACCACCTGTAACTCAAGCTCCAAGGTATCTGGCACCCTCTTCTGGTTTCTGTAGGAACTGTACACACATGGTGTGCAGACCAACATCCACACACATAAATAAGTAAATGAACTTTATTATAGAATTCTTCCAGGTTCACTTCAGTTTTAGTAGCATTTTTGTAAAACTTTGAGGCGTTTTGTAAATGGAAAATCACTTTATCTGTAATTGAAGGCAATTTTGTTTCTTTTAAATCTGTGTGTTTTGAAATTTGTTCTTGCCTGACTACACAGACTAGAACTTCCAGCACATTGTTGAATAGGAACGGGGAGCGTGGACATCCTTGTGTTGATTCCATCTGGAGGACCACGTTCAGTCTTTCACTGTGACCTAAGAGGCTGTGTATAGTTTCATTTTTGTCTTGCAGAGTCCCTTTATCTGAGTGAAGAAACTCCCTTCTTAGTCTAGTTTACTGGGAATTTTTACAATGAGCTTTTACTTTCTCTGTCTATATTAACATGAAGACAAAACTTTTACTTATTTGGCCTTTAACAAGAGAATGTAACTTGAGTATAGAACGTTGGGAGCTAAACTTTGCTGTTGGAATAATCTCTAGCTTAGGCGTGATGTGAGTTCCTTCCAGGTCTGTTTTGTTGTTGTTGTTGTTGTTGTTTTTTGTTTAGAAGTTTTAAATATATGTTTTAATTTAATTTTATGTGTACGTATGTGTGAAGTGCCCTGGAAGTCAGCAGAGGCACTGGGGTTAGAAACAGTTGTGAGCCACTGTTAGGGACTGAATCTGCGACCTCTGCAAGAGAAGTGGGTGTCTAACCACAGAGCCATTTCTCTACCGCTTCCAATAGTTATAAAAGGAAGTGCTAGGCTCCTGAGGGATATTACTCTTTTTTTTTCTTTTTGAGACAGAATCATATTCTGTAATTAAGGCTTTCCTCAAACTCACCATGTAGCCTAGGCTGGCCTTGAACTTACAGCAACCCTTTCTAGGCTTCAGAGTACTGGGAAGGCAGGCATAAACTACCACACCCAGCTGTGTTTTATTTAAGAAAAACTTTGGCATGGCTTTAGTGTAAAGGTAATGCTGGTCTCTAAAATAGGGAAGTATTTTCCCCTCTGTATTATGGAAAGGTTTGAATAGTATTGATATTATTTCTCCCTCAAGATAAAACAAACAAAAAAAACAACAACTACAACAAAAATACAACATGACCTCCACCCCATCCTCCAAACAACAAAACATCAGTGGCCTTTTAAAGATGAAACTGACAATCACTGAAGTCTTACTTGAGTTAAGAAATATTGGGCACCTCTAGCGTCTGCCTCATCCACTGGCTACATCTCGAGTCTGCCCTCTCCTCAGGCATGCCCATGGGTACTATAAACATCCAGGTTCCAGGAGAAACAACTAGAGTGCTGGAAGTCAAGCTGGATGAGCCCAGGAGCCTGACTCAGTGCTGTACCTGCTCTTTTGCTACTTTGTGGCTTCTTTTTTTTTTCTTCCACCCTTTCAACCCCCTAACACTAGAAAGGAGAAAAAAGGCATAGACAAGAAAGGAAAGAGATCCTTTATAAAGTCAGGGGTTTGAAAGGGGGCAGCATTTCCAATGTTAGACTATTTCCTGCTGATTCGGGGCATAGAGTTCCTTGGGAGCAAGTTTGATCTTCACCATCAGGATATCTACTTTCTTCTTCTTTGAGCACAACTACTTAACAAATTGCAACCAACACCCACCCATCCCACCTCTCAGGGCACTAGCGTTTCTGTACCCTCTGAAAAGTCCCCAGAATTCCAAACATCACACAATTGTAGAGATTATCTGTAGCTGGCAAAATCACACCTCTGCTAGAGCATGAGGCAAATCATAGTCAGCTGCTATGGATAATTTGAAGTGGCCCGTATATCCCACACCTGGGATTAAAATGAAAACATATTATAATAATATATCTGTGTATTTCTAAAGAACTTAAAACTCCAGAATACTCACTACATACTTCAGGGTCTTAACTTTTATCTTTGTGAATATGCCTCTCTTTTCTCAAAGAATGCCTCTCTTTTCTCAAAGCTCCCCCTGCTGTATGTTGACAAGTGCTAACTAGGCTCAGACATGGGAATCCCAGTCAAATATTCTCATTTTGAAAAGGGAAGACTTTTCCCATATTTCCCTGTCTTACTTTCAACCTGAAGCCCACATAAACTTTGGCTTAGCCTCCTCCTCTTTCTTCTTCTTCTTCCTCTCCTCCTCCTTCTCTTCTTCCTCCTCTTTCTTCTTGTTATTCTTCTTGTTATTCTTATTAGTATTACTAATTAGAGTTGGGGCTAGAGAGATGATTCAGCAGTTAGGAGCACCTGTGGTCCTTGTAAACAATCAGAGTTCAGTTCCCAGTACCCAATGTAGGGCAGCTCACAGTTTCCTTTAACGCCAGCTCCAGGGGGATCTGACGCCCTCTTCCGGATTCTACAGGCACCTACATTCATATGTACACACCCACACAGAGACACATAATTAAAGGCAAAATAAATCCTTAGAAATTATAATAGTAACACTTAGCTTATTAAATTCACATCGATCTCAAGTTGATTCAGTAAAATGTGCCTCCTGAGTACTGGGATTAGAGGCATGTGCCACCAATTCTTGCTAAGCATTGTGTTTAAACCAGCAAATGCAGATGTAAGTGAAGCCAAATAGCTGCTGCTGTCCAAGGCCAAGGTTACTGCAGCACCGGCCTTCAGTCCACTCAGGCGAGGCTTTGACCTCCGTGTCCTAAGCTCGAGGGGAATTTGATTTAGATTTATATATGTTCAATCTATTCTTAGCTGGAAAACCAAACATATAGCTTCTGATGATAGAAACACAAAGTGGCTTTGGTGTTTAAGCGTGCCAATAAATAGAAGGCATATCTAACTCTACTCCTGTGAGTCAGGAACTAGATGCCTGGAGAGATGTGACACCCCCAAGCTGCCCCTCCTCCACCCTAGTAGTGAATGCTGCTCCTGTCACTTGCCTCTTTATTTACCAAATGTCAACAGCAGACTCAGCAAGGCTGAAGAAAAATGGGGAGTCTGAAAGAAAATGTGTTGAAATGAATAGTTCAGATCATGAGCCCTTGTCAAAAAGAGCTGAGCAAAAATATCTTGGAACCTACACACTTCATTATCAAATAAAGTCTTTGTTTTGAAAAGAATAGGAGGATGGATTAAGAGAGCTATTCTGAATATAATCAAATGGATAAAAGTATATAAATCGGGACCATGGAGACTGTCTTGGGCAATTTTCCTGATACTGGCTTATTATGGCAAATTTCATGAACACCCAACTTTCAATAGGATGGGGGATATTTCTTGTCTTTGGTTCAGCAATACCAATATCCCAAGTGCTTTTCTATTCTGTCTTTTAAAATTTAAAGCGCGCGTGTGTGTGTACATGCACATGCATGCATGCTTCCTACTGAGGTCAGCAGAGGCCTTGAGCTGGAGTTACAGGCTGTTGTAGGCCACCTGACAGGGCTGGGAATTGAACCTAGGTCCTCTTCAAGAGCTGCAAGTGCTCTGGACCACTGAGCCATGCCGCTAGCCCCACATGCTTTCCTCTGCATTTGGATAATATGACACTACTTTTACCTACAGAGCTAACAGTCCACATTGTTAGGCAGCAGACATCCAGTTATTCAAGTTTTCAGTGTCTTTTCTATTTGAATCCCATATTGTGCTTAAAAAATACAACACTCAGGAAATACTCATAATATATTTAGGAAATCATTTGCTAAAGGTTTCGGATGGTCTGGACCCACCTCCCACCCTTCTCTGACTCAGGAACAGATAATCTATCTACCCCTACAAATTAGCTCATGAGTGGGTCTCCAGGCCCCAAGACAACTTCCTGGGGCATGCTCAGAACAGGAATGAGTTAAGACCAATGAGGGGAACTCTGACAGAGAAAATAGCTGACACCTGTGAGGGTTTTGTTCATAATTCTCACAAGCCTATAAAGTAAGTTCTGTTATTAACCCCCGGCTTCAGATGAAGAAAGCAAGACCCAAAATGACTTAGCAGTGACTCTTCCATTTCACATGTCCAAGTGTCAGAGGTTTATTCTGTCCATCGCTTTATGATATGGCAGCCTGCAAAGTTCAGAAGCTGAGGGTATTGGGTTCAATGTTATGGGCCTAGTCCATCTTCCTATAGCTTGCTCCAACTGCCTCTGCAGACTGGCTTTGGCGGAATTCTTGTGTAACTTCTTGGTTCTATTGTAGGCAACCTGAGCACAGAACTTCAACTGCTAGAGGTGCTATCCATACCAAGAGGTGACAGCACATTCTTCTGAGTACCTACCTAGCCTCTCTCCTGGCTCTTCTAAGAGGAGGAATCTGTGGCTGCAGCCTGACCTGTGGAATTAGGGGCATGCCCTTCATATGATAAGCAGAGGCACATGGGATAAAAGCAGTTTATTATCGTGACCACACCTTCAGCCAGGACTCATCTGAAAACATGGTGTGTGAGGTGGGACAAATGCCCCCAAATTTATGTCTTCCCAAATGACAATAATGAACAGGTCTATTAACAATACACTTTAGAAAGGTATTGTGATGGCACATGCCTTTTCTCTCAGCACTTGGGAGGTAGAGGAAGGCAGAGCTCTAAGTATGAGTCCAGCCTGGTCTATATATCAAATTATGGGCCAGCCAGAGTTTTGTAGTGAGACTCTGTTTTAAACAACAACAGCAGCACAAAACAAAAATAAAATCACAATCAACAACAACAACAAAAAAAACCCAAAACCAAACAAACAAACTCCAAGGCTAGGTAGCTGGGTATAAGTATTTTTACCATGGCTGCTTTTTAGGCCACTGCTGCATGGTGAGCTGGGAAGCGATGTGTCTCATTGGTTCTACAATGATGTAATAATTGGTCCCAGCCCAGTAACATGTCTATCACAAATGGGCGACGTGTACCCAGCTTATACAGGTAATACATGAGGCCTCCAAGGATTTCAGAGCCTAGGCTTAATAATAGGCCAGTCATGTTGGTAGGCTTATAATTATGTCAACGAGAACGAGATTTCCAGGGTAGAGAGGGTGCACACTGTCTAACATAGCTTGGAGTCTGTCATCTTAAGTGTGTGATCGCCTAGGCACACAGAGACACTTGACAAAATTATATCTCTACTGATTGTGGTGTCTCATTTAGGGCCTACAATTAATTAACCCTTTCACGGATTTTCACCCGTTGAACCCCCATTTTCTCAAATGAGCAGTGGCTTTGTCTTGTGGCATGGGAATGTGTAACCTCTCCCTGAGTTGGATGTTGTCACCACAGGCTCCTTTTTCCT
Source organism: Mus musculus (assembly GCF_000001635.26). Classification (NCBI taxonomy): domain Eukaryota; kingdom Metazoa; phylum Chordata; class Mammalia; order Rodentia; family Muridae; genus Mus; species Mus musculus. The sequence goes on along the minus strand of NC_000068.7, from coordinate 104,396,477 downwards.
ACCGTTCGGATCCAAGATATGAAACGCATGTGGTGGCCCATTAGACCTCTTTCAGCTGAAGCCATACGATCAGCCTCAGTTGGAGGCTTTTATTTATGATCCTGAGGCCATCTTTCAGTTCATGTAATTATGTTAAAAGCCCAGACAGCCTCGTGACTGCACTCTCTGGAAGTGTGTCACCACTGCCGCAGATCTTGGGGGCTCTTTTCTCTCGCACATCTGGGATTTTGATAGGCAACCCTGACTTCCATGTGCTGTGTACAATTCTTCCCCAACTCCCCATCCATCATCCTTCTACGACCGTGTTACTCATCCTGGCTGGCTCCTGAGTGTACAGGCCTTGGGAGGCCACAGGGAGAGGAGGTGAGGGGGCGTCCACGGTATGCATGTACCACTTTCTTCACACGTGCAACTCCAAGCGTCCTACTACTGGAAGGTCATTACCTTTATCTGTAAAAATAGCATAATTAATTTATTCTTTTAATTTCCCTTGAGATACAGCAAGAGGGAGAAAATCACAAGATTCTTCCTTTTATGATTTATTGAAGTCTTGTCCTAGTTTGTGGACTTGTTGACTTTGGAACAGGAAGACCAATGGCTGTGAAACACCTTGTACTGTGTTAGACTCCAGATCAGTTTTGTCTTATTTAATCCCTACAACAATGCCATTAGCTGGCTCTTTGTGTTTGGTTCATTGTGTTTGGAAGAAGCTGGAGTTGAGAGCCTTTAAAGAAGATGGCTGGCCTAAGGGTTACATGACAGGACTGGAATGTGAAAGTAGTTCTGTCTATCCAGAGGCATACTAGGACAGGGTATTAATATAGTTTCACCTACACCACACAGCCCCACTCAACATTGCATTGAACTTTTAAGCATACAAAAGACTTGAAAGAACTATACCGTGAACACCTACAATATACCATGTAGACAGTATGATTGACACTTAAAAAAATTCACCCTGACATATCATTCATCCATTAATTTTTTTCTTTTTTCTGGAGTTTTAGGGACCAGATACAGGGTTCTGTGCACACTAGCTAAGACTTCTGTTACCACAGTCACACTCCTCTGTCGGTCTGGGTCTCTCTCTCTCTGTCTCTCTGTCTCTCTATCTGTGTTTATCTGTCTTTCTCAGTGCATTGTCTCAAGTTGCCCATGGCAGGCACCTAGACCTTCTGATCTTCCTGCTTCACCTTCTGAGTGCTGGGATAGTGGGTGTGCTTAATTGTGCTCACTTTACATGGTGCTGGGGATCCAACCCAGGGTGTGTGCACACTGGGCAAGTACTCCACCAACCTAGCCACAGGCTCACCCTCTCGTATTATTTATATGTATTCACAGTAAGTTTCACACAGCAGTGTATTTCACTGCTAAACATTTCATTCTACACACCATTGACTTGGGGGGGGGTTATATTTCTGTGCACAGTCTGTCTGCCCCTCTATCTCTATGTCTGTTTGTCTGCCCCCACCCCCATGTGTGTGATTTTTCTTTTTTAAAGAAAGTTTCACTATGTACACAAGGCTGGTTTCAGTTCTTGATCCTCTGAGGACTGAGACTATAGATGTGTGCTCCCACCCTGAGCTCCTCTTAATAACAAAGGTTGTTGTTTTCATGGTGACTTTCCTTTTACATGCCAAGTGAGGCACTGTTTAAGGGGCCCCAGGCACGGGCAGACACTGGCCTCTGGGTCCCAGCACACACTGAGGATGAATCTATTCATGATCCCAGTCAGCTACTCAGAGCCATGAATGTCAGTGGATGTGGGTACTCTGAAGGGGGAAGACCAGGGTGCGGAGAGAGGCTGGAGAAGGGGAAGGCCCTCTGAGTGAGGGGGATGACTAGGGAAGGCTATCCCGAAGAAGTGACATTTGAACCAGCATTGGAAGGGTGACAGTCAGATAAGCAGCCAGGCACCTGACCAAAGGGAGAAGGGGCACTGCTCTCAGAGGTCTGGAGCAGCACACTTCGTTCCAAAAGCAGAGGGAAAGTTCACGAGTTCAAACTCACCCTCCAACAGGTGGGTTCATAAATATGCTCAACCGTTTCGTACCTCTTCTGCCTCATTACATAGATGAATTCCACCCAGGTCCTTCAGGAACGAACACCCTCCAACTCAAACGTCTCTCTATAGCCAAACATACAGTTGCCACAAAGCCCTTGCACGCCCTCTAACATCTGCTTCTGTCTGCCCAAGAAGCCCTTCCAGCCCTGTCTGTCGGGTTAGTCTTTGCACTTCCTCAAGACCCAAGTACAGTAGCCTTCTTTGCAACATGCTTGGCTCCACGAGGCATTGGATGCCCTGTGGTTTGCTAACCCGCTGTGGCCACTGTTCTTTCTCCTCAAACAGACTGAACTCCGCCAAGCAGTAGTTCTCAAAAGGCAGTCCTCTAAGTACATGGGCGGCCAGCTGCCCTCCCATAGCTGTGAGCCATCTGAATAAGCTATTGTCACCAGAACTGGGGGTGCACACGGGTTGGCAGGTGGGAGAGCTGTGGAGTCAGCATAAGTTCCAGGGTGTGAAAGAGAGCAGGGGACTCCAGAGGTGAGAGCCACAGTCAAGACTGAGGCGTGCTTGACTCAGCACAAGCTCTTAGCACGTACATAACGCACACACGATAGTGGGAGTGGTTGTGAAGGAAGAAGTGAATTTTCTGGTTTGTTCTCACCATATAAAAACCTGTTATATCTTTCCTATGCTTATGTTGCGGACACATACATATATATCATATATATGTAGTATAGTTCTGATGGTAGGGTGGAGTATATATGTGTTGGCAGAATAAGCACAGGGAAGATAAAATAGGTGATATATAATATTATATATGATATATAGATTATATATGTGTGTGTATATATACATATACATATGCATATATACATACACACACACACACACACACACACACACACACACATATATATCTGTTTGGAGAAGTTCAATCTGAGGAGACAGGATATATATAATATATATATATATATATATACATACACACACATATCATATATGATATACCATTTATATCATATACGATATACCATATATGTGTATATATATATATATATCATATATGATATACCATATATATGTTTATGTGTGTGTGTATATATTATATGTGATATATATAGTACTAGGGATTGAACCCAGTACCAATGCATGCAAGACAAACACTGGTCCCAAAATGAAAAATCATTTAAAAAGTCAAAAATTTCCCCACAATAAAATATCAACAATTCCAGATTCTCTTAAAATAACTCCAAATTTGACCACAAGAGTTCAACATTGCTGCATGGAGACTGTTGGCTGAGGCTAAGCAGGGGTGCCTGATAGAGCTCCTGTCACAGCTGCCTTTATCTCCCTGGCTAGCTGAGGGCTAGCCAGAGTATAGTAACGGGCTGACTGTCCAAAACTGCAGCGTAGAATTCAGTTTTTTCACTCACAAAAAAAGAGTTCCTATCTGGGAGGTTTCACTTCCAAGCAATGGTTTAGGAACACAAGGTCATTCTTTCACTTTATGGTTTAGCAGAGTGGGTGGTCCCAGGGATGCTGGACTTGTCTGCATCCAGCAGATGGAAGAGAGAACAGATGTGTGTGTGTGTGTGTGTCTGTGTGTGTGTGTCTGTGTGTGTGTGTGCCAGAAATAATGGGGGCAGCATGGTGATCTGCCAGTTAGCTTTAGACACAACTCCTGTTTCACAACACAAGTGCTAAGATTTGGACAATGATGCAGTTGTAATCATTCGAAAGAAGGCGAAAGAAAGTGAATGTGGAAAACAGTTCCATCTCTTCTTCACTCCCACATTCAGTATTTTCCTAGTACTCCCTTCCACAGATACATTGGTGAGAAAAGTAACACGTTTTCTTCTTGACTGAGTGTTAGGATGAAAAAAAAATGTACTCCACCTTTTGTAGTTTCTGTAGACAAATGGTTGCTATTTCAAGGTAAGATTTTCTACCTGTATGTAGCAACCTTTGGTTACATTGAACCCAGTTGTACTTCTACTGGATCATGATTGGCTGTGTTCACATTGTCAGAAAATTTACTGTTACTTCTCCAAGTCACCTTGAGGTCTTTTAGCAGTGTGCAATGCACAGGGCAGGATCTTGAAGTCCCATGGTTTCCTGGAGTTTGAATTGCTGCTTTCAGAACAGTTTAAAGCTATGTTTTGTTGCTATTGTGATTTTCATTTATTTTAGGGGCAGATCTGAGACAAAGATTGGCTGTATTGCTCTCCTTCACAGGAATACAAGTATCCCCTACCTCCTGTCTTGTTCTTCACACTCCTGCATCTTTGCCTGTTATTATATAGGGTCAAACAGTTTGAAGCCCTCATACAGCGCTGTTTACGGTGATGACACTCATGTCTGATGGCCAGAAGTGTGAATCCCTTGGCAGGAAGTGTATCTTATATGATCACAGCCTCACTTCCTCGAGAGGACTATTGATGGTCCCAGCTTAGCTGCGTGCTGGCCTTCTTGTTGCTTTTAGACTCACTTTAATCCCCCTTTACAGGAAAGTGTCTGAGAAGATAGAACAATAAGAGAGAGGTGTGCTCACATAATCAAAAGTGATAGATAATTCCGACATTCTAGAAGCATCGTGAGAGGAAAGGTTAACATGGACTCTGGCAGGTGGCCCTTCTGATGAGGTTGGCTGATCTGAAGGAGGGCTTTGAATGTGAGTGTAATGGAGAAGTCTGACTCGAGTGGAATGTTCTAGTTATATTAACTCAATAAAGACTACAGCAGGCCAGTTGGAGGGAATGAGGGGCCGCGCTAAACATGCTCACTCCTTTCTCTCTTTAACTTATTTCCCACACCCTTATTTAGAGCACTGCATTTTTGTTCTTTTCAAAGCTTCCAATGGGCGCTAGAGAGACAGCGCCCTGCTTAAAAACACTTGTTGCTTTATTGGAGAAGTCAAGTTCAGTTTCCAGCACCCACAAGGCAGGTTATAGCTGTCTGTAACTCAAGTTCCAGGGGACCCAGTGCCTTCTTCTGGACTCTGAGGGCACCAGGCATGTGATATACATGCAGGCAAAAACACCTATACACATAAAAAAATTAAACAAATAAAAGTTTCCAGTAATGAATTAATGTTTGCTTTAGGTGTCTCCCTCCATATTTCATCATCTTTCAAAATGAAACAATTATTCTAGCTTTGAAATGACAAGATAAGTTTAATTACTAATAATTGATTAAAAATTTGAGGCAAGGTCTCTCTATGTCTCTGTGGCTGTCCTTGAACTCACAGAGATCTGCCAATCTTTGCCTTCTAAGTGCTGGGATTAAATATGTGCCTAGCAACTCTTACTAAAATAAAAAATGTTTGTGTTATTATTATTATTATTATTATTATTACATGTTAGAGTGCTTGTGTTGGTAAACTTCATGCACCCAGAGCTGCTCATCAGCCGTCAGTCTCCCAGTGTTCTAACATTGGAGTGCTGGTGTGGACACACGTGGGGTTTGTGTGGAGGTCAAGGGAGAACACTGCAGACCCAGGTTTCTCCTTAACTGGGTTCTAGGAATTGAGCTCCAGTCCTCAGATTTGCTTAGCAAATACGTTTTACCCATCTAACCATCTTGGCAGCCCAAGACAACTTTTTAGTTGTAATAAAGGTGTGAGGGAAGGGTATGAGGGCTCCTGCCTATAATCCCAGCACTTGGGAGTTCACGGCTATCGTTGGCTGTATAGCGAGACACTGATTTTAAACCATAAATCGTAAAGCGTGAAAGGAGACCGTTCACTCACAGATTGTATTACTATCTCAACCATACAGAGTTCTTTTGGTTTGAGTACTGAAATGTTCAGTTTGGAGGTTGGCTAATTAGTAGTAACATCAGGGGCTGGAGGTGTGGGTGGCTGTGGTAGAGCATAGTCTGAGTGTGGATGACAGTCAGGGTCTGATCCTAACTGAAGGTGAAGAAGGAGAAGGGTACAGCAGACCCACACTCTCTGTAGATGAGGATTACAGGTTATCATCAGTGTGCCAAGCTCAGCACAGGACCTAGAAGCTTAGAAATGTTCATAACCATCTCTGTGGGCATGCTTGGGGCAGCTGGGTTTCTGATTGGTGGACTTGTCCCTTAGAGCGGTTTGGATGTGGCCAAACTGACATGGTGATTGGCAGATGGCATGAGCTGTCAAGTCACAAATTGGTAGGTGATGGATTGGAAGGAAAATACAACAAACAAACAAACAAATTAACCAAGTCTTTCCCCTTGTGTGAGCTACACAGTTTACTGTGTTGTGACCATTCATTCTGCATCCATAGCTGAATTAGAAAGGAAAACCATCCGGTAATTCCAACAACCTAATATGTCACCTGCAGAACCCGTGCCCTTCCTTTCATCCCAGACCCCAGTGCTGTTGTCGCTGTGTGTGTGACATTTGCAGGCCAAGCCTGTCATGGATTCTGAATTGTTATAGGCCTCTAGCTAAAACATTGTCGGGTAGTTTTTTGAGTTTCGATTTTTCTTTGAAGTCCATGTTAAAGATTAGTAGCCACAAAAAACCGTGATCATACATGTATGGAGATGCCACACTTAAAAAAAAATCACTTCTGTGCGAGATAAGCCTCTAATAAGAGACTTAGTGGTCAGTTGTGTTTCCTAATGGTATTAAGCCCATCCATCTCCAATTGATGTTTGTAAAAGCCCTTAGAATCTGTATCTTTTTTTTTTTTTTTTTTTTTTTTAGAATCTTGTCTTTTTTTTTTTAAGTGTTACAAATCTGTAGTCAAGCCACGGAAGAGTTGTTAGAAAACTCAAACATCTTTACCTTTTCCAGATTCTGTTCTCATTAACCTCTAGGGTTGTACTCCATGAGTTTCTAATTTTCTGTTAGTTTTCTCTGTTCAGGTAAGATAAAATTCTCACACGCCATCCAGCGTACCTGGTGGGGAGAGGCTGGGAGGTGCGTGGGGCCATCTGGTGAAATGAACATCATCTCATGCAAACAGCCATCTCCCATGGCGGAGTGTCATCCTGAGGGCCTAGGTTCTCCGTGCCCCTTGCTTTGCCCACCACCCACCGGCCATCTGTTCCCTGCGTCTTCCAGGCCTCATTTTGGCTTTGTGTCCTGCCTGATGAGATCTCTTCTGAGTCACCTGATCTCACCTCTTGGTTTTTTAAGAAAAATCTCTCCCCACACCTTGGAAAAGGGCACCGGGGTGTGGTCAGCGTTGTGAATCAGAATGTCAGCGCCGAGGGAGGAAGGGTGTGGCCATGCTGGCTGACATTTCTGCAGCATCCAGTTTCTATGTCATGGTTCACCTCAGCCTTGACTAGCAGTGACGGAAAGTCAGGCATTGGGGAATAGAGCTCAGTCCACACATGGTAAAGGAAAACCAACTTTCCATTCCTCTCCAGTTAAAAGTATCAGGCGTGTTTGCGTAAGAGGTTTAATCATCTTTTCTGAACTCAGTCTTTTCTGTAGAAGCGCAGTTTTGAGGACAGTCTTGTTAACCTATGACCTTTTAGATATGGTTCATCTTTAAGATTTGACTGGCTGGTTTTTGTGTCAACTTGACACAGGCTGGAGTTATCACAGAGAAAGGAGCTTCAGTTGGGGAAATGCCTCCATGAGATCCAGCTGCAAGGCATTTCTCAATTAGTGATCAAGCGGGGAGGGCTCCTTGTGAGTGGTGCCATCCCTGGGCTGGTAGTCTTGGGTTCTATAAGAGAGCAGGCTGAGCAAGCCAGAGGAAGCAAGCCAGTAAAGAACATCCCTCCATGGCCCCGGCATCAGCTCCTGCTTCCTGACCTGCTTGAGTTCCAGTCCTGACTTCCTTCAGTGATGAACAGCAACGTGGAAATGTACGCTGAATAAACCCTTTCCTCCCCAACTTGCTTCTTGGTCATGATGTTTTGTCCAGGAATAGAAACCCTGACTAAGACAAGGGTCAGTGGTGTAGAAATCAGCCAGTCAAATATTTTCATGATGTGCTCAGTAAGACTGGTGCTAGATGAAGTTTCCAAAAATAGTACCAATAATGCCTTTAAGAGCACACACACAGACATGATTGCATGAAATAGCGGATTGGGTATGGAAGGCAAAGCCCTTAGAGACAGAATGAGTGCTATAGAGACTGAGCTTAAGGCACTTCATCTCTTTTTGGTGTGTGTGTGTGTGTGTGCATGTGTGTGTATATGTGTGTTGTGTGTATGTGTGATGTGAGTTTCTGCATGGGTGTGCTCGTGTGTGTATGTGTGTGGATATGCACATGAATGTGAACTTGTGTGTGTATATATGTGTGTTGTGTGTATGTGTGTGTGTTGTATGTATGTGAGGGTATATGTGTTCATGTGTGTATGTGTGTGTATGCATGTGTGTGTGCATGTAAGGGGGTATGTGTATGTATATTCATGTGCATGTGACCTTGCGTGTGTGTATATGTGTGTGAGTGTGTATGTGTGTGTGTGTGTGTGTGTGTGTGTGTGTGTGTGTACTGAGACAGGATCTCACTATAAAGCTTTGGCTGGCCTGTAACCCATTATGTAGACCAAGCTGGTTTTTAACTCATAGAGACCCTCCCTTCTTTGTCTCTGAAGTGCTGGGCTTTAAGCATGCTACTACACCTAGGCACTTGATCCCTATTCCCTGTGGAGAGAACTATCAGTCAGCATCCATTTTGCTCTGTGTTAGGATGAGCGTGGACTGTCTGAGTTCCTCGTGCTAAGAACATGATTGAAGGGGCAACAGGTACACAGTGTCGATGATCTGGGACTCTGGGGCCTTGAATGGTGGCCTGGCGTCTCCCAGAACTTCTGAGTTGTTCATCAGAGCAGGTGTGACCATGCAACAGCAACTGGATCTCTGAAAGAGAAGTGACATTTTTCTTCAGAAATATTTACTCATGAGCGGTGGTGGCACACGCCTTTAATCCCAGCACTCAGGAGGCAGAGGCAGGCAGATTTCTGAGTTCGAGGCCAGCCTGGTCTACAAAGTGAGTTCCAGGATAGCCAGGGCTACACAGAGAAACCCTGTCTAGAAAAACCAAAAAAAAAAAAAAAGCCCCCCAAAACCCAGAAATATTTACTCACAACACACAGTGGACATTGATGAGTGAAATGATTATAAGGCCATTCTTACTGAAATGGCTTTGGAGTTGGAGACTACCTTTACCAAACAGCTCTGTGAAGTCTAAGTTAAAATCAAAGAAACAGCCACTGCCAGCATATGCCATATTCCCTATGCATAGTGTCTGACGTGACCATTGTGGGTTTAATCTTCATGATCATTTCTTAAACAAGACTAATTATTCTCACTCTATAGTAGAGGAAGCTGAGGGGGAAAGTAATTTGCCTATGTCCATATAGTGTGATGTTGAGTCTGTCCTGAAACCAAGGCCACTACTGTCTCTGTTTAGGATTATCTGTAACTGTCTTTGTTCCTGTCCTGACAAGGAAGGCATACTAGACCAAGGATGAGGTAGTGTAGTTCTGTCTGACAGGCACGTGCTGTCTCCCTTTTGAACCTGCCATTCTACACCACCACAGAGGGCGTGAGCAGACCGGAGCCGTGGGGGCGGGGGGTGGGGTCTCCTTGTTTCTGTCTCCTTTCCTTATTTGAGTCTTCAAATATATAAATCACATTTTGCTTCTTTTCTCTCTTCTTTTCTTTTGAGACAGAGTCTTAACATGTATTCCAGGTTGGCCTCACACTTGGGAGTTCTGTCTCTGCCTCTGGAATGCTGGGATTATAGGCCTGTGCTGCCACGCCTGGTAATATTTTCATCTCAGCTGCAATTACTGAGGACGTGAGAGTAAACTCCATTTTCCTTTTGTCTCCTTCCCCCTTCCCTCCGTCGAGTTAAGACTCAAATGCACTGAAGAATTTGAAGAGTTTTTGTGGACTTCTTCAGAATTTACATTTTGATAGAGTCAGCTCTACTTTGCTTTTATCTTGCAGGCCCAAGCCACATGCTAAACACGTCTAAGTAAAATTTAGAGGCTGTTGGACACGGTCCTGAACTTGCCCTTTGATAAATTATGAGTTTGTTCAGGGGACTGATCATTTTCCCTGCCCTTTGTGGCTGCTGTATTTTTTCATGCCAGTGATGTTGAAAATAATGTTTTGTTTTCCAGTTACCTTTTATAGAATCCACATGAATTTGTGCCAGAAACCAAGATCTGAGATGGATGTTAGTAATTCCTGCACCTATGTACTCAATTTAAAAATTTCAATAAATTTCATGTACCATTCGTCTCTTTCACTGCCATTGTTGAATGTCTGCTCTGTGCCAGGGCTATGCTCCCTTGGTCTGAAGAAGTAGTGTTGCCTTTGTTCAGTCTACTTCCTGGGGTAGACACTACCCACATCCAAGAGGCTCAAAGCACTCACCCGCTTTGATACCAGTTTCCTGGTGTGATTGTTAGGGTGTGGGTATAATACCTATGGTGTGCTAGGCTGCACCCTGGGTCAGGGGAATCTTAGTCAAAGAAAAGCTACCAGACACTAAAGCCCAGGCTGAATCCCTTAGAAGCAAACCTACTAACCAGCCAACTAACTAACCAACCAACTAACTAGGAAGGTTGATATGCAGCCAGCCAACCAAACAACTAACCAACTAGCCTGGCATACAACCAACCAACTATTCAAACAACTTACCAACTAACTAGGCAAACAACTAACCAACAAAATAGCTTAAACAGACAAACCAACCAACCGACCAATTAACCAACTAAGCAGGTAGACAACCAACCAAACAACTAATCAGGCAGCCAACTAACTTACCAACTACCTAGCCAAGCAGATGTGCAAGTAGATAACCAAACCACTCAGCCAGTCAAGCAACTAACCAACTAACCAAGCAGGCAGACAACCAACTAACCAACCAATCAAGAAAATGCTGGTTAAGCAGGTAACAGTAATTTAATACAGCTCTCCGTTTTTCAGGTAAGATACAGAGACTCAGGGAAGAAGTAGTCAAATAACCATTTGAATTTTATTTTTCCCATTTTAACCAAAACCTCTTTAGTTTTAAGTATGACTGATACGATTTTAAGTGTCCCATAAGTCCTTGTCCTGCTTTGATTTCCATACTTTTTTTTAAGTCCCCCAAACTAGGGCAGGGACAGGGAACGCCACTAGCCCCATTTTCTTGGAGGATAGCTTTAGTCCCAGAGGTTGGATGATGTGCTCATGGTCACTCATGCTGAGTGTCCTGTCTCCTTGTCCACAGACCCTGCCATAGGCATTGCAGGGAGTCCCAAGGCCTGGGCAGGAGAAGGAAAAGGAGAGGATAGATTATAATGGAAAGGGATGGGCACTGTGGCAATTTAAAACCCGACTCCTACATTTTGAGTTTTCCAATGAGGTGACTTATTCTCCAGCACTAATTGGAATGTGCAGGTAGGAAGTTGTTTTCAATATTGAGTATCTGGTTCTGTCTTCTTGCTCCCCCTTCCTCCTCTCCCCCCTCCCTCCCTATCCCTCCTTTTCTTTCAAGAAAAGGTCTCTTTATGTAGCTTGGGTTAGCTTAGAGCTCTATGTAGACAAGCTGGCCTTGAACTCATAGAGGTCTTCTGTCTTCTGCCTCTGAGCTCTGGGATTAAAGGAGTGCACCACCATGCCCAGCTACCTTTATTCTTTTACCTTCATTCGAAGCCTTCTTTTTCACTGAGCCTCTTTCCTTCTCTCTCTTTAATGCTGGTAGCTTCCAACGTCACTGGCACCTGACTTCATATGCGGAGGATTTAATCTGCTCAGTCTTCTATGTTCTGCCATTGTCCGGCCAGCACTGGGCTTCATGAATGATAATCTACCTCCTTCTTCCTCTCTTTTAAAAAAGTTCTTGGCTTCTTTCTTTATTTTTTTTCTCTCCTCTGAAACTTTACAAAAGAGTTTTTTAGTCATCATATAAAACATTTTCTTTTAACGACTGTGTGTCCTTTGTGTATGTGCCTGTGTGTAAGCCAGAGGACAACCTTGGTCATCTCCTTGAGTAAGGCTGTCCATCTTCTTTGGGGCAGGGTCTCTCATTGACCCATAGATCGTCAAGGAAGATAGACTGGCCAGCAAGCCCCAGAGCTTTGATTCCCAGTGCTGGGCTTACAAACGCTCCATGCCCGACATTTTGATTGGGTTCTGGGAATCAAACTCAGGTTCTCACGCTTGTGAGGTAAGCCGTTATTGATTAGTTATCTCCCTAGCCCCCTCCAAATGTGTTTTTCAATGACATTTTTATAAATTTTATAAGCTATTTAAATCCATATGTGCTTAAATCCAGGCTTCCCATATGGGAGAACAGACACCATTGATTTTCCCTCTCCCTCCTAGTCATCCTCTTTCCTCCGATAGTTTTCTTTCTACTTTTATGGAACATATTTTTATATGTTACATAAATATATATGTATATCAATATACATTTGTATCATAATATATATCAAATATCATATATAAAAATCTGCAGTTGAGATAATGAACATGATATTTGTCTTTCCGAGTCTGGATTATTTTACTAAACCTGATCTTCTTCACATCCATTGTCCTGCAAGTGACACAATTTCACTCTTTATGGGGGAATAAAAGTCTGCTGTGTAGACACAGCACACTTTCTGTATCCACCCATCTGTTGATGGATATCTACGCTGACTTCATGGCTGGACTGGGCACAATGTAGCAGTGAACGTGACTGGGCACAATGTAGCAGTGAACTTGGATGAGCAACTTTCTCTGTGTTGCACTGACTTAGTTCCACCTGGGACTGCCCCCAGCAGTTTCCTCTTAAAGACACTTCTAGCTAAAGAATCTGCATTTACGTCACACTCAGATGCTCCTCAGGCCTGGCCTCGATGTTGGTCTCTGTGAAGAGAACTCTCTGCTTTGCCAGAAACCTAGAACCTTTGGTTTTTTTTGATTTTCATTTTTTTGCTTTTTTTGTCCTGTCAGTTGTGACTCCTTAATATTTTCTGTGTGCAGTTTCCCTCCCCCATCCCTTTCTCAGAGGTAAGACCTGTCACCTGATTGATATCTGTTGCCTTCAGACACTCATCCATCGTCCAGTCTCCCTCCTTATTCCACCCCAGTCCACCCTCCGTGGATATCTTTTCTCTTTCCTTCTTTCCATATGTGTGTTGTGTGTTTATGAATAGATGTATATTCTGAACTGTAGGTTAAAGTGGAAACTTAAGGGTTCTTTGGAGAGTCAGTTGTGCTTGATGGTGTTTTGCTGGGGCAAACACGGGAAGGAGTGTTTTCCTGAAGTGGATACAGATGAAAGACTAAGGCAGACTCATAAAGGAATGTTTCACTGAAGCAGATACAGGAGAGAGGATGTTCTGCTAAAGCAAGCACATGAAAGGACATGTGATGAAGGAGTCTTTGCTAACAATACACATGTTTTGGTCCACCTCACACTGCGTAGTTGAGCTGCACTTGTTGGGACTCCGAGGACTGGGCTGATTGGTTGCATGTGCTGAGACAAGGAAGTCACGTGGAGGACACGTGATGTTTGGAGGGTATAAATAGGACTCGACAGACAGTGACAGAGGCTGAGCTTGGCTTGCTTATAGAGCCAGCTGTGCAATGCTTATGGGTCTCTCATCTTCCCTGGTCTTCGTTTCCCTGAGAGAGGCACAGCAGAGAACTCCTGGTGTTCTTACTGGTCCCTCCAGCTGAGGCTAAGGCCTGGCTGTCTTTGCTAGGTAGTGTCACCGCTGCTGATTTGTGTTTGTTATCCCGACTCTACTGAACTGGACTGCTGGTGTATCCATGAAGTGTTTGTGAGTGAATCGAGCTGCCACTGCCTGCTAACCTGTGAGCTGAACTGCTGATTTCCAGACAACACAGACAGGAGTTGCTCTAAAGAACCTTTCTAAACAAGTCCACTCCCCTGCCCCGTATCCTTTCTTTTCCACTACGTCTGGTGGGTGGTGGGCTACAAGGGAGGTTAAAATGTTTAGGAACCATCATTAAAAATAGGATTTGAAAAAAATTAAAGTTACAGTAGGTAAATGTGCATACGTGTGTAAGCGGAGGCCAACGTTGATATTGGGAATCTTCCTTGACTGCCAATATCCTTTGAGATGGAGACTCTAAATTCAGACCAGAGATCACTCATAGAGCTAGTGTTTCTAGCCAGCTTGCCCTGAAAATCCGATCTCCATCTTCGCAGGCTGGATTACAGGCAGGTCACCATGTTCACCTAGTGTTTATCTGGGTTTCTGAACTCAGGTTCTCCTGCTTACATAGCAAGCACTTTAACTGCTGAGCCATCTTCTCAGCTCTCCCTGTTTCTCTTCTCTGTCCCCCCACCCCAAGTAAATCACAAAACAAATCACATCTTTCTCGTGGGGAAAGCTGTATCTAGCCCATAGGTGTTCTATTTGACTCAAGTGTTAGCTCTTGCCATATTTAGAGGCAAATTTCATTGGGCTTAACTTGCCTCTATTAAAAAGCATGCTTTGCATCAAGATTCAATCAGTGGTTTATTTTGGAAACGAGAAGTCCTGATCTTTGTCTCTTGTATTCTCCAGCGGGAACAGGTCCTTTAGATAGGCAACCTCCTTCCAGGTAACCGCCATAGAGTCCCACCTTCTCACAGTGCCTCCCCCACTGTGCCACTCAGCAGGTTCCCTTGGCATTGGAGTTGTTGGCTTATGACTTGTGGCATGAAGTGAGTTGCTCCAGGTACTAGGGTCCACCCTAGTCCACATTCCCAAAACTAACGGAACTTGCTTTCTTGGAGGGCATCCCATTGGCACTCTATTCGCAACCTCTGTCTTGGCACAAACTCTTGACTACAACTTGCATGAGAGGTGGTACTCATTTCTGGGACTCTGAGCAGCAAAGTAGGATGGCAGCCTCCTCCTTAATATTTATTCAGGAATACTTATTCTCTCCTGTGTGCTGTTAGCCTGTAGGGTTCAGTCTTTTTGAAGTCGTCTTGATGGCAGTGTACTAGAAGTGGAACATTTTATACTTGGGTCAACACGCATGTTCCTGTGTGCATAATGCAAACAATAGGGCCAGGATACCCAGCACCCCCTTCTTTCTTACTCTTTACCTTTCCCTTTCTTTCCTTTCAAACTACTCATGACCCAATCAGTTTTATGAGGTACTAATGGGTCATGCTCCAAGCTTAGCGGAAAGCCTGTGTGTCTGTAAATCTTTGATGTTCTGTTTTTAAATTCAGTTGTGCAGTACCTGCATTTTTCTACGTACAAGGAACTCTCTCTGCTTTCCAAGGGGCTCACGATGAGAACAGATTTCATAACCACTGATTTAGGAGTGCCATTTTCATGGTATTTTAATCTTCAAGTCCCTGTTCTCGAGGCATGGGACTGGTGGTAATGAGTGTGAATACAGACCTTTGTGTCAGGTCAATGATGGGTCCTGTATCATCTGTTGTCAAGTGAAGTTAATATTTGCAGATTCTAAGGGAGAGTGAAATGTATTCTTTAAATCTCTTGTACACTCAAGGAGGTGAAAAGCTGGGATAGACAAATAAAAAAAGTTTCTTGGTGAAGGGCTTTTAATCCAAACCTTTGTTAAAGTCAGTTAAGTCTAGACAATTCACAGGAAAAACAACACAAAAACCAACATAAAGAAGAGAAGATTGTGGTCATGAACAGGAAATACAAAGACTGCAACAAGATGTTTATAATTATAATAAAAATAAAAATGGGAGGTTATTCCAAAAGGTACAGCCATAGAATGATGGCCCTGGAAACCATTTCTTTCTTTCTTTCTTTCTTTCTTTCTTTCTTTCTTTCTTTCTTTCTTTCTTTCTTTCTTTCTTTCTTTCTTTCTTTCTTCCTTCCTTCCTTCCTTCCTTCCTTCCTTCCTTCCTTCCTTTTTTGGGGTACATATGTATGTATGTATGTGTGTATGTATGTATGTATGTATGAATCTATCTTTCTATCTCCATCTTTGGCAACAGAAACCAGGGAAACAGTGCTAAGCACAATAGCTATGTCTTCCATGGATCTCTCAATACTGAAAAATAGACAGAGAAAAACAACCCCCCCCCAACTACCAGAGGAACACTTCAGCATTGTTACAAAGAGAATAATCTGGAGGACCCCCCACAGCACAGGCACAAAGAGAATAACATCATAATGTCCTAGTGCCAAAGTATATAACAGAAAACATTAAAATGTACAGAACTGAGGACCACAGGATGGGTCAGTGGGTAGAGCACTTAGCATACTGCTAGAAGACCTGGGCTTAGTCCCCAGGAACCTCATAGTAGGAGACAACAGACTCTCCACAAATTGTTCCCTAACTCCACATGTATGCCATTAAGCATACTCCTTCAAAATGAATAAATATAAATATAAATTTTTATTGGCAGAAGTGTGTGAGTAGGGGGTCCACAGAAAGAGGTCACAAGAGGAACATTATTTTGAGCTACAAAACTGTTAAGAAGTTTCAAGGAAAAGAGAACTCAAATGAAACTTATGTAGTCAAGTAACAAAATGTTTTAAAATGGAACATACCCTGGGATGTGTTTCTGTGTGTGTCTCTACAGGTGTGTGTGTAACAGTGGGGAGACATTACCCCCATTTCAGAAAAGGACATGGCGTGAGCACGCTCACCGACTTAGCCTGCTACAGGAAAGGTGATGGTTTCTAGCAGGGCATTTATTACCAGCCATGTGTGCCCCTCCTTTGAAAGATTCCAGCAGCTGAAGCAAAGAGAACTCATTACTCCAACAGTCAAAGAATGAGAAATGGCCACTGAGACGAGCACTCCCTTCTCACTTTAGTAATGCCGTGAACATTTACTTATTTATTTATTTACTTATTTATTGTGGGCTGTGAATAGAATAAAGCCATATTGGTCTTACAAAACAGTCACGCAGGGGGTGGGGGGGGTGGTAATCCTGGGTCCCAAGGTCTTGATGCACCTGTCATTTTCCATTCTGCTGGGAACCGAGTGCTGCTCTCTTTGCCTGGCTGGCTTTGGGGATGGCTTGCGGGAGTGGGGGCGGGGGATAGGGGCTCCTGCCGCCTGCAATGTGTTCTCCCCTCTTGCTCAGGCCATATGGCAACACAAATGTGCATATGCACAGGAGAGTAGGTGGCCAGACCCCTGGGCTTTCCATTTGGTCCTTCTTTTCCTGGGGTCTTAGGTTTTAATCCCATGACCTCATCCCCTTAGCAGCTGAATCCAGGCGGGGAGCTGGGCACACAGGTAGCCCCTGCCCGAATGCTGGCTGTCGTCTAGGCAGAGGAGTGAAGCCCCCCAGGACTGGAGCCCCTGCGACCCAGGGCAGGTTTTATATTTACTTTTTTTGGGCTACACTCCTCTTTCTCTGGGTTCTTCTGCTCCATGCTGCCCCAAAGGGATTAGCTCCTACTGAGAATTTCTTCTAGATGGAATTAAAAGGGACCCAGCTCCTCCAAGAAAGCAGCTACTTTGTAGCTGGCTCTCTGCAATCTTTATTTTTGGATAACGCTTTTGTTAACCTTTGCTTTCATACCTCCAGGGGTCTAGTAAGGACTTCTTGCCCTACAAGCCTTACTTAGATGGCTCAGCCCCCTGCTGCCGGCTGCTGCGGAGGAATGCTGCCAGCCTTAGACTCCTCAGGGACCAGACTTCTGGTTAGGCTCATTTCTGCCTTTGAGCTGCTGCTTCCACTGAATTGGTTCATCTTGAAGTTTGCTGTCTTTTTTCTTTGTATATCCATCTAGAAAGATATGGAGTTTATTCCTTCTTTTAAAAATGCCATTTTCCCCAAGCCTCCCATCTTAACTCTACCTTTACAAACACATGGGGAATTCTAAGGAGGTTTAGGGAGGCCAAATGATTTGCAGTGCACAAATGACCATGCAGAGTTAGTGCTGAACTGCTCTTCCAAAAAGTTCTGGAAAATCTAACCACTGAGAAGCCTCAAAGGTGTGTACAACCTACAGTCCATAAGCCATATATGACTGAAGATATCTATGAATGCAGTCCAACACAGAACTGTAAACTTACGTAAAATATTCTGACATTATTTTTCAAGTGAGTTTTTATGTATGATGTGTGTGTAGGTGCACATGTGTTCACATGCATATGGAGGCCAGAGGGCACCCTTGGATGTTGTATCAAAGGTACTTTCCACTTTGCTTTTTGGAAACAGAATATCTCATTGTCCTAAAACTCTCCAAGTAGGCTAGACTGTCTGGTCAGCCAGGCGCAGATATCTGCCTGTTTCTGTCTCCCCAGTGCTGGGACTGCACGTATGTACTGCCACACCTGGCCAGTGCTGGGGCTGCAGGTGTGCACCACCCCAGCTGACCACTGCTGGAGCTGCAGGTGTTCACCACCCCAGCTGACCAGTGCTGGGGCTGCAGGTGTGCACTGCCACACCTGGCCACTGCTGGGGCTGCAGGTGTGCACCACCCCAGCTGACCAGTGCTGGGGCTGCAGGTGTGCACTGCCACACCTGGCCAGTGCTGGGGCTGCAGGTGTGTGCCATCACACACTGACTTTCTTTTTTGTGGATTCTGGGGATTGAACTCAGGTTCTCATGATTGTAAAGCAAGCCCCTTACCAACTCTGCTCTCTGCAACCAATTTTCCCCCTAATTGGATGGATTGCATGATTCTCCTGTAAACTTCTCAGACAATTGGTTGCAATGTCAAAGGCTGGACACGCCTGCTCCAGCATTTTGCCCTGGTTTCCTGCCTCCTTCCTGTTTTCCCTTTCATCCCCACCCTTAAATTCTTCTTGAATTTTCACTCAGAGCTCTCAAGCTTCCTTTGGTCACTTTCATATTCCGAATGACACTGTCCTGAGGGTCACTTTCTCAGCCTGAGATCATCAAGCCTGCCCCTTCAGTATAATGCCACTGTCTCTTTAAAAGCTGTTAAGACAATAGCATTTTCAAGCTGAGCTTGGTGACATAAGCCTGTAATCCCAGCTACTCAGGAGTGGAGAATTGAAAGTTTAAGGTCACTCTGGGTTGCAGAATAAGTAAGTTCAAGGTTAGCTTGGGCAACTTAACAAGATGCTATCTCAAAATAAAGTAGAAAAGAGGCCTGGAGACATAGCTCTGTGGTAGGTCTCTTGCATAGCATGTATTAGGCCCTGGTTCAATTTTAGTACCATGAGAGGGGTAAAGCCATTTTTACTGTGTTTTTTAATTATATAGAAATCATCAGCTACTGTTCTTCTAAAAGAACAAGGATGGGGGTGTGGCTCAGAGGAAGAATGCACAAGTCCTTGCCTAGAATGTGCAAATCCTTGGGTTTGATTTATAGCACTGCCAACAAATAAAAAAATAATTTATAAAGCTGAAAGATTGGAAAAGTATATTTTAGAACACAGTCTTTTCTAGAGCACACGATAGCTGAGCTAACAAGTCTGGCCTGGAAGAGAAGTAATTTGATGTTATTCGTTGGAAGGGAAATAGTTTTATAGCACTTGGTGACACATGCCTGTAACCCTAGCACTTAGGAGGTGGGACAGAAGGGTCAGAGCCCAAAGTAAGCCTCTGCTACAGTAGAGTTCTGGCCCGTCTGGGCTTCAGGAGCCCCTGCCTAAGAAAAGGAAGAAGAGGAGTAAAGTTAACTCCTCGGGGATCCTATGAGCCCCAATGCTGGGGTTGGGTGTGGTTCAGGGGTATTTGTCACCTGGTAGTTTTAAGAACTTGGTGTGAGGCCAAGCACTTGCCAACCCACCCCATCCCCACATTGGCAAAAAATGAGATTCAATGATTTCTAATGTTTCCAGCTCTACCCTTTTATATGTATTTAAACTTTAGAGTTTCCCCAAATGTCTAGGAGAGCTGCGTGCACACAGATGTCCACATGCACAGATTTTTGCCAACTATGCACGTCAGCTCTCCTCTCTAAGGCAGTTTACGTTTCTCTCAGAGAGAGGGCGCTGACTGCCTCATTCCTGACACCATCTTTAATTTCTTTTAGTTACAGGTTTACTTTGTTCATTGTGTATATGTGTGTGAGAGGGGACTCACACATGCTATGGTGCGTGTGGAGTCGAGAGGACAACTTTTCAGAAACAGAATCTACTCTGTGAGCCCCTAAGATTGAACTGGGGTTGTCAAGATTGGCAGCTGGTGCCGGTATCCACTGAGCCACCTGGCTAGCCCCTCTGACGCCATCTTGAGGCTAGATGTCCCACCTTTTAAAGCTTGTATAGAAAACATTTGCTGGAGGCATCTGGGTGGCAAAGCATTTAGTTTGTATCTTCCTTTTCTGTAAGGGTTTGTGAACTTCAGAAAGAGTCTCCAAACACTGTCTCCGATTTTGAGATAGCATTGTGGTGGTGGTACTAGACTTTCTTAAGGTCTCTGGGTGTGAAGGAACCGCTTGGAAGGCTTTGACATTGTCAGGCATCAGAGAGTTGACGGTTCACAATGGCTCTCTAAAGGGCCTTTTGAAGAAAGAGGGGTGGCTGACATTTACTAACCTGAAAGGTTTCATGAGTTCTTGTTTTCCTTGTTGGTTTCCCTAAGGCAGCATTTCTTCGTGGAATATATGTATAGCATATAGTAAAAAATATATATTTGAGGTGGAGTTTCACTCTCTAGCCCTGGCTGGCCTGGAACTCACTTGTAGACCAGGATGGCCATAAACTCTCAGGGATCCACTTGCCTTTGCCTCCTGAATGCTGGGATGTAAGGTATAGGCCTGGCACAGCAATATGAATTTTTAAAGATTTTTATTTATTTTATTTATATGAGTATACTGTAGCTATATTCAGACACACCAGAAGAGGGCATCAGATCCCATTACAGATGGTTGTGAGTCACCATGTGGTTGCTGGGAGTTGAACTCAGGACCTCTGGAGAAGCAGTCAATGCTCTTTACCTCTGAGCCATGTCTCCAGCTCCAATATGTATTCTTTTAATTCACTGACTTCATTTGGAGTAGATGATTCTGGACTTGGGGGGATTGCTCTGTGAGTGGAACATTTACCTCACAAGCCAGATGGTTTGATTTGGTCCCCAGAACCTGTGTGTAAAAGTTGGGCTTCGGGGTGTGTGCTTGCAATTTCAGGGCTACAGGGTCAGAGACAGGCAGGATCCTTGGGGCTCCCTGGCCAGCCAGCCTAGCCTATTTGGTGAAATTCAGGCCAGTGAGACAGCATGTTTCAAAAAACAAAGCGGACCACTCCTAAGGAACCCCACCAGAGGTTCAGGTCTAGTCTCCACACATTCATGCCCGCAGGCGAAACTCAGCAGACATGCATGCATACATGCAGGAGAGAGAGAGAGAGAGAGAGAGAGAGAGAGAGAGAGAGAGAGAGAGAGAGAGAGATTTCAGTCACACACCCTCAATGGGCTATTTCCCAGACCCAAGCAAGAAGGTGAAAGAAAATCAATGAAGATCATTTGCTAAATCAAGGTCACTCTGCTGGCTGCTTCTTTCCTGTCCCTCACAGCTCTATCTTCTTTGGGAAACACCTTTTGGGTGACTTCATGTGATCAGTATCGTCTAACCTCCCCCTTTCCCATTTAAAACAAAATCCCCACAGCTCCATTATCTGGTGTGTTCTCACACTCTACCCCCGCCCCATACTTTTATTTCCATGGTGT
Source organism: Mus musculus (assembly GCF_000001635.26). NCBI lineage: Eukaryota > Metazoa > Chordata > Mammalia > Rodentia > Muridae > Mus > Mus musculus. The sequence goes on along the minus strand of NC_000068.7, from coordinate 104,374,976 downwards.
TTTTCTCTGAGTCCTCAGGGCATTTTGAGATGAGATTTGGGAGAAAAACTCAATGCAGTATAAAGTTACCTTAGCCCCATCAGTGGAAAGAATACTTCAAACAGCAGGAAGAAAACCCAAGGGAGTCTGGGCTGGTGGGGAGGAACCCTACAAAGAACATTTTGTCTTCTCTGATGTGTCTCTGTGGTTAATGCTATTGCCTTCCTGCCTGCTTTGTTTTTCTTTATCTCTCTGACCCTCTGCTGTGTCTTTCCTCCTCCTCCTCCTTCCTCTCTCTCTCTCTCTTTTTGGGTAGAACGGGGGAATGTTAGATTTAGAATGTGGGACATTAGAATCCAGAAAGCAAACCTTTACTGGTTTTAGAGAGGGGAGCTAGGTGGTTAGAGAAGTTGCTAGAGGAGATGGTGGCTTGACACCAAGAGATTTCTCACAACCTTTGGAATGACAAAGGGTACAAGTGCATCATTGCTCGACCATGTAGGAGATGGAGATTCTTGGGCCACTCTGTACTGCTGCTCAATATTGCATCGATAACTAGGAACACTCACAGTTTTTTCCTGGAGTTGTTAAGAGGGCTAAATAAGATATCAATGGCATATTCCAAGGCAAATACCAACAAAGTAACTAGATACTATCACATCTTGTTAGAGGTCATTCCCGGTTAGCTCGTATAACAAAGTTCTTATCAAGGCCAGGCATCTTGGTTCTGAGTCACCTACCTCAACCTGGCTCATGCTCTGCTTTCTAGTATTTTCCATCTTCATGGCATCTGACTTTGAGGTTGGATTTTCAGCTATGACTACATCTTCCCCCTTGGAATGAAGACTGCACTTTACATCATACTTAGGTTCTCTGTGGGCCTTTGTGTGGAACACAGATAGGTGTCGTTAATGGCTACTACTTGATTCTGTCCTGGAAGCAGAGGTAGAGAGTGGGGCTGTAGATAGGGCTTTCTAGGAAGAGGGGACACCAGGAGCAGGGGAATCTTTGGATGGGATTGAAGCCAGCTAGAGGCCAGAAGGCAGATCTAGCTTATTCTGGGAAACATTGCAAAGGAGAAGGTGAGAAGTGAAGAGAAGTGATTGATTTTGGCTACATAAGATGCTTTGTGAGCTTTGAAAGGGACATTCTAGTGGAGGGGGCACAAGCCAGACTGTAAGGGCTTCCAAAGAGAGTGATAGGAAGGCTGGTGATGTCCTTAAATACTGGCCCACAGGCTCTTTATCGAGGCTAACAGAGGTGATATAAGAAACACAAAGTTAATGAAGTGGTTTTTTTTAGTAGATTTATTTATTTACTTTATGTATATAAGATGAATACACATCTTGATGCACACCAGAAGAAGGCATCAGATCCCATTACAGATGGTTGTGAGCACCATGTGATTGCTGGGAATTGAACTCAGGACTTCTGGAAGAGCAGTTAGTGCTCTTAACTGCTGAGCCATCTCTTCAGCCCCTAATATAGTATTTTTAAATAAGCCTAGTTTTATTTACCTCTAGTAGCACCTTATAGTCTGAGGTTTTAACCGTACTTTATTGGTTTTCTTTTAGAAAATGATAGTGGTTCTCATTCCCAGCCACTCACTAGGACACTTTGAGAGCTTTTGGAAATAATGAGTTCCTTACCAGATAACTGTATCAGAATCTTAGGGCAGACTTGCACGGGCAGGTGTCCACAGGTTCCCAGATGCCTTTCTTGTCTGGCTAGACTGTGTACTTATCAGAGAATGTATGGAAGGGTGTTTAAGATAGTGGAGCTGGGTTAGAGAAATGGTTTAGTGTTTAAAAGCATGAAGGACTAGAAGACCAGAGTCTGATTTCCAGTGCCCACAGCAGGTATCTCACAACCACCTATAACTCCACCTATAAGCCACACCTCTGGCCCCTGAGGGCACCTGCGTGCACGTGCACATACCTCTCCCCAAAACACAATTAAAAACGATAAAGATAGAATCTAAGGAAGATAGTACTGCTGAGTTTGACTTACTCTTTTAAATGAGATCCTTGTCAACAATTGCAAATTAGAAACATGATTCATGGCTCAACCTTGCTCGGTTGTTTTCTTCTTGGCCATTTTTCAGGTTTAATTTTCACTTTCTGACTTTATGAAATTCAAGTGGCAGGGATTCTTAGATGAAGAAGGAGGGCCCCTTGTAACATTTGTATTAGTTACTTTTCTTCTTGTTGAGACAAGGTTTGTTTGTTGTTGGTTTTTGTTTTGTTTTGTTTTGTTTTGTTTTGTTTTGTTTTTTCTGAGACAGGGTTTCTCTGTGTAACCCTGGCTGTCCTGGAACTCACTCTGTAGACAGGCTGGCCTTGAACTCAGAAATCTGCCTGCCTCTGCCTCCCAAATGCTGGGATTAAAGGCATTCTAAGGTGACTGACATAAATAACTTAGAGGAGGAACCACTTGTGTAGCTCATAGCTTTGGAGGATCCCGCCCATGTTTGGCCTGCTGTACAGCAGGATCAGGTGGAGGAGAGACTGCTGCTCACATCATGGAGATTAGGAAGCAGAGAAAGAGGAACACAGGAAGGGGTCCCTGTAGGATACAGTTCCCAAGGACATGCCCCATAGACCTCAGTTCCTCCAACTAGCCCCATCTCTTACCTTTCACTGTCTCCCAAGGATACCATCACAGTATGAATCCATCCAGGAGTTAGCCCAAAAAGCCTTTAATCAGATTGTTTCTGGATGCCTTCACGGACACACCCAGAGGTTTACTGTTCTCCCGGGCATTTCTTAATCCTTTTAGGTTGACAATTAAGGTTAATTATCATTATATGTCTTTGAAAATGGCAGTTCTCGGGGGCCATCTCAGCATTACTCAGGTGTATTTACAAATTAAGGAGCTCTATAAGGCTCCCCTGGGTTCGCAGGCCAAGTGTCATTGAGCACCAAGCCAGAGGCTTGTACTCTGGATATCTTCCACTTGGGCTTCCCAGAGCCTCTCTTGACGGGGAGACACCCCCCCCCCCCCCCACACACACACACACACGTCAGCTATGTCTTCCAGTTCAGCTGACCACAGGATGTCTAGTACTTTCTGTTAGTGTTGTGGTGCTTCTAGTTATTTTCAAAGGTCACAGTAGTGAACTTTTGAAATGCAAAACACTTAATTTCCATTAGAGTTAAAGGTTTCCAAGCCCTTGTTACTGCCAATAAAGGCCAATAAAATGGTGCCATTAAATGGGTTAATGTTGGCTTTTTTTTTTTTTTTATTATATGTAAGTACACTGTAGCTGTCTTCAGACACTCCAGAAGAGGGCGTCAGATCTTGTTACAGGCTGTGAGCCACCATGTGGTTGCTGGGATTTGAACTCTGGACCTTCGGAAGAACAGTCGGGTGCTCTTACCCACTGAGCCATCTCACCAGCCCCTAATGTTGGCTTTTTAAAATTATGAATATCTTACATGAAGCATATAGGAAGAAAAAAAAACTATATGTTCAACCAATGCTATGTCCATTGACTATTGGAAACATGTTTTCTTGGGTTATTGAATGAATAACTTCTGTGCTATGTATACAAATTATAAGAAGAATTACATTCACTGTTCTTGAGACTTGTTTTGCAAACTAAATGACCTGGTGAAATCTTGCTAATTAATAATTCCGAGTTATCAGAAGTTTTACAGACTTGCTATAAATAATGGCAGGGTGGGCTGGAATACCCATCCACTACTGGGAGGCAAGAACGGTGTTTCTGTGCAGCATTAGCGTTAGCATGGAAAGGCATTATGGTAGGTTGAGGCTGATGTATTTGCGCTTATCCAGCTGTGTGCATTAATGAGTGCTGCCATTTCCAGGACTGTTGGCATGGTGTGCTGGTCATCCATGGTTAGAGGGGTGATAACTTCTCCATCTACCAAGTGAGAGCAGCTGCCTCTCCAACGTGTAACTGTGACTTCTTAACTGGTTGAAATATAGTGAGGACTGATTAGGTGTTAGTCCAACCATGAACACGTAGTGATTCATTACAAGATCAGCTGTGTGCTCAGTCTCTCCTTTTTTTACAAACAAGGAAGCCGAGGTGCAGAGGAACTGAATTAACTTGCTCAGGCTCTAGTGTGTGGCGGTGCTGGGATTTGATGCTGGGAGATCTGACTCTGAAATCGTCCTAAGCAGTGTATTAATCCCACTACTAGGGAGATACATGAGACTGGTGTATTTGAAGGTCTTTCCAAGAGGCAGGGTGTGGTGATGCTTGCTTCTAATCCCAGTACTTGGGGCTGAAGAGATGGCTCAGTGGTTAAGAGCCCTACTAGCTGCTCTTCCAGAGGACCTGGGTTCAATCCCCAGCACCCATGTGGCAGCTCTTAGCCATCTATAACTCCAGTTCCATGGGATTTGATGCCTTCTCTAGCCTGGCCTCCATGGGCACTGAGCACACATGTCATGCTCAGGCATACATGCAAACAAAACTGAACATACTGTTTAAGAAATCCCAGCACCTTGGGAGCCCATGGAGGAAGAATGATGAGTTCAGAGTCAACTTGGAATATTCAGTGGGACCTGGCCTTAAAAACAAAACACAAGAGGGGACATAATAAAATTAAGACTTCCCAGAGTCAACTCTGGGGACTATAAACCTCGTAAGCATCCCATTGGAGAACATTTTCTTTTGAGATGGTTAAAAGAAATGTGAAGCAGTTATCCACTTGCCGAAGAGAAACACCCCGTCCGTCCCCAAATCCACAAAGCTTGGCAGCTATGAAACCATATTCTCTTAGTCCATCCCAAAGCTTATTGCAGCTCAGGAGCCTTTTAGTCATCTTTTAGGAAGCTGAGCTGGTGAGATGGCTCGGCAGGTAAAGCACTTGCTACACAATTGTGAAGACTGGAGTTCAAATCCCCTAGGACCCTGAGTGCTGAGTGGGAATGGCAGCCCAGCTATATGCAATCACAGTGTGCAGGAGGCAGGGGACAGAGATCCCCAATCTAGCTGCAAACTGGCTTTCTGGCTCTGGGTTCAAGTGAGATCGAGGAAGATATCTGATGTAAACTCTGGCTTTTGCACACATACATATTCAAACATGCAACACACACACACACATACCTCTGTTCTTTTAGGAGTCATTTCTAAAGCACGACTTTTGCTAGGTTTATAGTAATCACTTCTAGAAGATGTGTCATGCATTCATGTAGAAAATATGCAAATTTAAAATTTCTGATTTTAAATAAAAGGTATAATATAATTTATGAATTTACCTTTACTTATTGATCACTTAAATGTTTGTTTGTATCAACAGGCCTGGTCCTGTTTTAGGTCCTAGATATACAAAGAAAGTGACCCATACAGTGAAAACCTTAATGTCTTTGGAGGGCCCTGTGGGCATGAACCCTGCACCACTGAGGCTCGAGTTGTGTTTCTCTCTGCCTTGTCCTTTGTCTTGCTGCAGAGGGAGAGAGTATTGTGCATCCAGTTTCTAGGTAGGATGTTCATATTCATAACAACAAATTTCTGGATCTGGATCCTTATGGAAACAGAGACTCTTTTAAATTTCCCGGAAGTGTCCTAGAAAACTCAGCGAGCCATTGGCAAAGCCTCTGTGATGTCATCATTTCTTAATTCAGCGAATCGACCACTGAGTGTTTTTATTAATTGCCACTTTGAATTAGCCACCAGTCTAGGAGTCTATTAAAATCATAGTTCCCAGCCATGTGGATCATCATTATGGATTATTCCTGCGGTGTTCTTAAGTGCCTTCAGAGTAAAAAATTAAACTGTATGCCATATGGATCTAACACAGAATTATATTATTCTATAATATGGTAATTTAGGAAATGAATATTCCATGGATGATCAATAATCTTGTAAAAGAAGCTTTAGAACAATGACACACAATATATCTCCCAGGCAATGTAGCTCATTTACCCTTCCTCTTATTGATGGATTTTTATAGAGGACTTCTCTTTACCCTTACTATAAATATATCTGATGGAAGCCTTTCATATAAATTGCTAGTTTTATTTCTGGTTATTCCTGGAAGAGAGTTATTGGATTGGGGGTTGGGGTGGGGCACATTTTTAAGGTTTGGATACACCTATGAAGTAATCCTTTGTGTTACGTGAGCAGTGCAGAGGACAGCCCATTTCTCTACATGTTAGTAGTGCTGGCTGTTGTTAAAATGCAAGCAGGTACAAGCTCACATGCCCACCTCTCCCTGAGGAGATACAGGCAGCCAGTGCTTGCTGGAAGAGGCAGAGACTTTCCTTCAGAGATGAAGCTGGTGGTGAATTGCTCTTGTGTCTGTAGGCAACCTCAGCGGAATTCCCTGGGTTACCAAAACACCAAGGGAAACCAAACTCAAGCAGATATTCAGGAAGAAAAGGGTGAGGTTGGAAGGAGACAGGGATCAGAATGGGGAAGAGGTCAAAAGAGGGCAATGAGGAGATAAACATGATCAAAGTTATACACACACATAAAAATGTTATCACCATGCCCATTATTGTGTGTAATTAATATATACCAATAAAAGAACTGGCCCCTTCCACCCAGACAACAAAAGGCCTTTGTTGGTCTGACAATTGAAATAATATTATAATTTTGTTTTCATGTACAATTCTTTGATTGCAAGCAGAGAAAATAGGTTTCATTTTGTGTTTATTTATTAGGCCTCTGTGTGTGTAGTGTGTGTGTGTGTGTGTGTGTGTGTGTTTCTTTGCCTACCCCGACCTACATGTAGAAAGCAAGAGCATTACCCAAGCCTGTAGCTAGAAAGGGAGCTAGTGTCCTGCTCAAGTGGAGGGTGTGAATTGAATGTGAGCATTCGCCTTCAGATTTTGGCCAACAACTTCTCTATTGGCTACTGCAGTGGAAAGACACATCCCCATCTGTCTTTTCTTCCTGGCTCACACTGCGTATGCTGGCACAGTCCTTTTGTCCCTTGAAGCTACATGACGAGTCAAAGCCTGAGACAGGACCCTCATGTCCACGAATTTCTTTCTTTATACTGTTGCCATGGAAATGGGCCAAAGAGAAGCTGGCAAACACGACTCTGTCTGTCTTTAAAGAACACCCCCCCTTTTTTTTCAAGCTGCAGCCAGCCTCAGATCCCAGAGGCTGAGTGGCCACCCCTGAGTAGGTGCCTGGGAAGCCCTCCATGCTGTGGTTCACTGCCTTCTCCTGCAGGACGTTTTCTGGAATGTCGGCTGATTATCAGCAGAGTCCCATGTATTATACCTGCCTTAGATTTGATTTCAGCTCTTGAGGAAGGCCTGGAAATGCGAATGTAAATAGCATGCTGTTAGTAGGCAGCTGTTCCCAATCTTCAAGTGCTCTTCTTTGGGATCCCATAATTTCTGTAGCCCCACCCCGCCTTGATAAATCATCCCCATCCAAGATAAATAGTGGGTGATTATTTGTTAATCGTTACTTTATGAAGAAGGAAATTGAAGCAGAGCAACTGTTACCCACCATGTGTGGCCAGTAGATGTGAGAGTCATTTTGACTCTGTCTGCAGCTGGATGCCAGCTGGGTTATGAGACAATACAAATCCAGAGTGTTCTATTCAGGAAACCCATTCATCTGTTCATTGTGGACACACTTGTGATTCTGCCAGGGGACACCAGAGGTCACACACTCAGAGAAAGAATGCTGTGTAACTGCACTTCCTGAGAATTTCCTGCATCCTGCTGGAAGTAGTGCATATCTGCTCTTCCCAGTGTGATAGACACTAGCACGTAGGTGACAACTTTAAAATGTGGCTAATACAACTGAATGGCACTTAAATTTGTTTAAACTACATTTTAATGTATGAGTGTGTAGTGTGTGTGTGTGTGTGTGTGTGTGTGTGTGTGTGTAGTGTGTGTGCGTGCTCGCGTGCATGAGCGTGAGCATGCATGAGACTATGGGTATGCATGCGTCACGAGGCATATGTGGGGGTCAGAGGACAACTTTCTCGAGTTGGCTTCTCACCTTCCACCTTCATGTAGGTTCCAGTGATCAACCTCAGGTAGTCAGGTTTGTCGATACAGCAAGTCCTTTATCGGCTGAGCCATCTTGCTTGCTGAACTGCATTTTACCTTGTAGATGCTTGTTGGACAGCTCAGGTAGGCTTTAAGGCTAACTTGGTTATTTTCGTAGACTGGAGATGAAGTCCGGAGCCTCTTGCTAGTCATGTCCTGTACCACTGAGCTCCATCCTGGCCTCTGGAGTTTGAAGAACACTGTCCTCATGATCTGTCCCCCACCTCCAGCCACACCATCTGTCTAGACTACTGTTTTCACATCTAGCCTTTACACCTTCTGTTCCCCTGTGCCTTGCATGCCCTCTTCCCTCCTGTCACCCTGTGACTGTATCTCACTTTAGGTTTCTATGCAGCTGCTCACTGGAGAATTCCTCCTCCAACAGGCTGTGGGGAACTCCTTATTTATTTATTTATTTATTTATTTATTTATTTTATTTTATTTTCCCTGTTGCATCTGACTTAAAGGTAGCTCTTATAATCTGAAGGTTCTGTGTTGGCTGGATTGAAAATATTTAGAAAAAAATATGTCTGTACTAAGCATGTGTAGACTTTTTTCGTCTTGTCATCAGTTCCTATATAAAACAGTAAAACAGCCATGTGTTGGTTAGTTTTGTCAACTTGTCACATCTAGAATCACCTAAGAGAGCCTCAGTTGAACTGGCTAGATCAGATTTGCTTATGGGCATCATTGTGGGGGATTGTCTTGATTGTTAATCAATACGGGAAAACCCAGCCCATTGTGGGTGGCACCATTCCCTAGGTGTGTGTGGTGGTGTCTCCAAATCCCATAAGACAGGAGATGTCTAGGTGAGAGCAAGCAAGCATGGGTGCATTTGTTTTCTTTACTTTTGACTGTGGGTATGATATGACTATTTGCCTTGAGTTTCTACTTGAGTTTTCCATCAATGGTGGAATTTTAAGCTGAATTAAAACTTTTTCTCCTCAAACCTACTTTTAAGTCAAAGTATTTGGTTACAGCAACAGAAATGAAATGAGGGCAAGCTATGTATTTAGCGTTATCATTACATTGAATAGAATATATAGTCTAGATCCAATTCAAAGTACATGGGAGGATATACCTAGATTATGTGCTAATAGTATGACATTTTATATAGAAGTCCTGAGCATGCACAGGTTTTGGTATCTGTGTGAGGAATCTGAAGCCAACCTCCCATAAATACCAATGGATGACTGTACATTATTCATTCATATTATCTGCATATTCCGTAGATATGTTAATGGCTATCAAATCCATTTTGAATAGAAACAAAGTGTTTCTATTCTTGGTCTATTTGTTTATTGTAAGCTTTCTCAACTTTATCAGTCTCATGAGGGTGGAGACTGTTTTGTTATGTCTTAGCTTCCTTAATAGGCATTCAGTATTATTTGTTGAATAATTGAGCAGACACAGCCTAATTGTGGCTTCATGCACTGAGAGTCTTGTGAAATCTTTCCTTTGTTCCCTTAGAGACACTAATTTCATATCCCTCTGGGCTCTGTGGATGGATGTGCTAGAGTAGAAGATAGACAAGTCCTTGTTGTCTTGGGATATTTAAGTAGCTTTGTGATCTCTGCTCCATCTGGATCCAGGAATGTTGAGCTGTTTATGTGCAACAGTTTTACTGGTTACCAATGTGCCTAAGTCCAGGGACCACCCCATGCAACACTCTATGTGAGTTGACTCATTTACAGATAGATGGTGAGGGACAACAAAAATCTGAGACTGATTGCAGGGCAGTCCAAGGATCAGGCAAGGGGGGGGGGAGCCCCTTCTGTGCATGCTCCGTTTGCACTGTAGCTGAGGGATCCCAACAAACACCCTGCACATGGGGTTTTCTCTGAGGCTATGCAACTGAAGAGATTTAAGCATTGAAGGTCATCCTATTTCTACAGATTACCAAGGGACAAATAAGCCTGGGCTGTAATGATCAGCCATTTCCTACTTTGAGATGCCCCAACCCCAGCACATTCTGAAGTCATTCTTGGGAATGGCATATGAGAAAGTAGGGGGAGTGGGATGAGCTGAGATCAAGGGAGATGTGCCTATAGTCTGTACACTCTGCAGTGGCTGGTGTAGCCTCTGGGGAGCTTGTATCTTTCAAAGTCACGAACAGCTAGTGTAGGAGAAGCAGCCATTTGCAAGTCCCAGGAAATAACCTCAAGGAGAATTTTCCATGGAAAGGCTGGCATGGTAGAGATGCCCTTTTTCTTGGCTCACAGGAGTAAGAATGGCCAACCTAGAAAGCTGTGTGGCTTCCATGTGGAGTGCAAGCTCTATGAGAATCAACTGATGGGTTAGTGGATAGCGATCTAATTAAACCTTGACATTTTTATCAGCTTATGTCTGCACCTATATACTCCGTGGTTTCTGCTTACACTTCAGAAATGTCAGTGGTCCCTGGAACACCCAAAGGGTGTTTACCCTCAGCTTCCTTTCTCTCGTCTTTTCCTTAGCATCAGGGTTATCATTTCTTGAATTTTTCTTCATTAGACAGTTGCCATATGGTGTTATATTTTCCAATTCTTTATTAAGTATAAAAATTAAAAATAACACAGTGAATGGCTGTATTTTTTTTTCCAAAAAAGAAGATTTCAAAGGGACATAAGCTTCCATGTGATGAACAGTGGCACTGGGCTAATATGTCCAAGACATCTGATTTATTTCTTCATATAGGATTCTTGAACATCGCAGCTGAATAAATTTTACAGTTCCCCATCTGACACTATTAGTGAATAAATATTCCCCAGTGATTAAGTCACTGTTTGATGATTTCTCCAACAGGAAGAACATCCACAAGCTGCTTTTTGCATGACAAACTTAAATGTTAAGAGTCTGGTTTTCTATCTCTGAAATCCCTTACTAATTTTAGTTGTTGAGGTGTTCTAAACAGCTTTATGTAATAACTACCTGCTTAGGGAGAGAGAGGTGGGAGAGGGAAGGAAGGAGAGAGGGAGGGAAGGAGAGAGGGAGAGGGGGAGGGCAAGGGTGAGAGACAGAGAGAAGGAGAGGGAGAGGGAGGGAAAGAGAGAGAGGGAGAGGGAGAGGGGAGGAAGGAGAGAGGGAGGGAAGGAGAGAGGGAGAGGGGGAGGGCAAGGGTGAGAGACAGAGAGAAGGAGAGGGAGAGGGCAAGGGCAAGAGAGAGAAAAGTAGAGGGGGAGGGGGAGAGGGAGAGGGAGGGAGGGAGGGAGGGAGGGAGGGAGGGAGAGAGAGGGGGGGAGGGAGAGGGAGAGAGAGAGACAGAGAGATCACTCTGTAAAGAAGGCCCAGAAATAGACCCTGAAGTCAAGAGGAATACTGAGTCTTGATGTCCTGGTTTAGTAAATCTTTCCAGCTGAGTGTCTGGCTGCAACCCTGCAGGTGTGTTCCTATAAACATTTGATAACTGCACAATATTTCCTGAGTGTGTGGGGCAGGAGACAGTGTGACACAGAGCTTGAAACTACACTCCGCATTAGGGATGGGATCTCTCTAAGCCCACACATGTCTCACTATTTCACAATAGAGTTAATGTGGAAGTCCCAGCTGGGGTTTCTGACTACCCTTGTTGGATGGAGCTCAAGGGAGCCTGACAGAGGTCTCTGTCGCCCTGAGAATCGCCTATTGATTTGCAGTCCCAGATGAAACTAAATCTAATAGATTATGTTTTAAATAATGGATAGTTAGCTCTTCAAACAAATGAGGTGGATCTTCCTGCCTAGCAAAGTCCCTCTGGAGGCATGAGGAGAACACTTGGGAACATCCATTAATTCTCTGGGCTGATGTTGTGAGCATAGCATCTCTGCCAGCCTCTCTTCTCATGCACTGGATGGATGAAGAGAGTGCTCAAACAAAAATATTGACTCCGTGGCTTAGAGAAAGTGTGATGGGAGTTGATGTTGTGAGTGTGGTAACTCTGGGGTGGGAGAACCAGGCCTGAGAGGAGCATCTTACAGTTGGGGAGATGGTGTCCCATCACCAAGGCTTGTAGACTCACTTCTGTGTCTTGCTGCTGACAGTGTGGACCACAGACCAGCAGCCTCATCTTGTCACCCTAGAACATGACAGACAGGTGTGATCCTAGGCTCGCCCTTAGACTTGGAGCTTTAGAAATGAGTCTTAGCAAGATCTCCGTATGCTTTTATGCACACTAGAGTTGAGACGTACTCACTTGATAGTTTCACTTCAATGCATTTGCAAAGCTTTGGTCAAGCATTTGTGTTTTATAGAGTAGATGTGCAAGGCATTAAAATACATGCTGGCCCGCAGTCACTCCCTGCTAGCTACGGGCACATGTGATAAATGGCCATTGCCCTTCTGAGTGTCCCGAATTGCCAGCTTCTGGGGCCACAGCTTACTTGTGGGCACTGTTCTCTCCTTCCAAGTCATCTTCTCTGGGAGACTGTGCTAAGAAATTGCCTCATTTCCTTAGCTGGGTGTCATCTTGACATCTTACTTCCTTCATGTAGATCACGATTTTCTTTCTAAATTAGTTTTTCAGAATGAGAGGCCAATCTTGAGCTTTTGGTCAAAATGGCCGTTCACTCTCCTCTGGCCCCTCTTCCTTTGAGTTGAATCTGCAGATACATGTGGCTTATCTTGAGGTGGTGAACTTTGCCATGAAAAGCAAGAACAAGAAATGTGTCTGAACATTTTATGTTAAGTTTTATTTAAATATAATCACCTCACTTACCCCTTCTTTTTCTTCCCTCCAGCACCTCCCAAGGTCACTCCCTCAACTCTTCTTCTCTGATTTACACACACACACACACACACACACACACACACACTCACTCACTCACTCACACACATACACACACTCACCTCAAGTGTGCAAACTATATCAATACATTGATAAGTTCCTTTTGGTGATTTGTGTGTTTGTGGACCCAGCGCTGCCCACTCTGTATTGAATAACCAGTTAAGACACTCATTCCTGGGAGAGGCCATCTTTCTGCTCCTTCTGGGGAGTTTTATGTTTGTAGGTGTTAAAATCCCAGTGGAAGGCTACACAAAGCAGGGCTGTCCCTGTACTTCTCTGCATGTAAGAAGAGCCCCTGTGGACTTCGAGGTTCCGGTCTATAGCCAGACTACCTTGAATCCACCAGATCTTGTCTAACTGCAGCCTTCTGGACTGCTCAGATTATCAAATTACCCATCACTTTGGGTCCTATAGACCTGGTTGAGAGCTAAGTGTTCATTAACTATTATTTGGTTAATATAAATATGACTAATTTATCTGTGGCTAAAGTTGACACTATCTCTCTCTCTCTCTCTCTCTCTCTCTCTCTCTCTCTAAGCATACAAATGAATGGATTTCATTGTGACATTCTCATACATATACCATTATAGTGAGTTCTTTTGTATAATTTTGTATAATTAATTTGTGTTAGGGGACACATGTGTCATGCTGTACCAGTAGAGCCCAGGGAACAACCCTTGGGGGTCAGTTCAGTCCAGTTCAGTCCTTCTACCACGTGGGTCCTGAGGATCAAACTCAGGGTGTCAGGCTTGGTGGCTAGCACCTCTACCCACTGAGCCATCTCACCATTTTTCTGCCCTTCCCTCTGCTCTCCCCACCTCTTGGTCTTCTTCTTCATCCTAAATAATTTCTCCTCCTGCTCTCATTTGATACCGTGTCTGGTTTGGTGTTTATTCCCCTTAGAAATTCAGGCTCTGCTCTGAGCACTAACAAGAGGGGCAAAGAGAAGATACTCTACCAAGAAGATACTCTACCAAGAGGATGGTGGTTCTCACTCATACTTTACACAGTGTGGCTCCCTTCCCACCACCGTCACCGCCACAGAGCAGCTATTCTACAGAAGCCTGATGGCTGTGTGCTTTGAGTGGGGGATGGGCATGCCCAGACTCCCGTGAAAAGGTCATGGGGAAGCCTGAAGTCTTCAAGTCCAGAAGCCGTGGTCTGTGGTATGAATGTGTCTCAGCATTCAGACTAAAAAGCAAGCTCAGGGGCTGTGGTTGATAGATGACTGAAGGGGTAAATGACTGAGTGATTGGAACCTTCACTTTGAACTTCGGCCCCATCTCTTACCTTACCCTCTTCATGTCTAATGTGTGTCACGTAGGGCAGGATGTTAATGGGTGATGAAACTATCTCAGGAAGGTTGTGAGTGCCAGGGGTGCGTGAACTGGTATAAAGCTGTGCCCATGTGCTATTCCCAGCAAGACCAAGCTCTGCCTGTCTTCCCTATAGCTATCCTCCTTGGTTCTCGGGAACTACTTAAACATTTTTATCAGTTGCAGGTTTCCTGGTTGTAGGCCCTCTGATTGGCTCCCTGTGTTTGCGCTAAGTTGGAGTGCAGGTGTTGAATGTGTCTCACATCACATCAGGGAGCTTCCTGTTAGCACCAGTGAGCATCAGTTCGCTCCTCCCTTTTACCCTGTGCTACCTTCATTGAGGAACCTCTGAGCTGGGTGGTGGTGGTGGGGGAGGTGGGGGGAGAGGGAGGGGGGAAGCAGCTGTGGGATGAGATAAGGATATGGAATCGATCCAGGTGCAGTTGCAAGAATAGGAAAAAGCAAACATTTGGACATGGAACACTTGAGTTAAACTTCTTATTCTACACCTCTTTGGCCAAACATAGAGGATAACATCTGCTCATTTCCATAATTCATAAAAAGGCTGGAATTCTGTCTCATTTCACATCAGACATGGTGGACCTATCAAGGGCTTTCTCACCAGCACTGAGATGCATCAACATGAACTTCCTATGTTGGGGTCTGAGTAGGCCAAACATCATTTCTGGGGGATTTTTACCCAAAACATTACAAGTTCAGTCTGATCATGAGAAAAGATCTGAGAAATCTAAATCAAAATGCCTGGCCAGTCAGTCCAGTCTTCACAGATTCGAGGGACACAAAAGACAAGGAAACTCAGAGAAACTGCCGTGAACCAGTGGAGAGTTGAGAACTAAGTTTGACATGGGGCTCTGGACTGGATTCTGAGTCAGACAAGGGACACTAGAGGCAAGCTGGCAATGTTCTAGCGAGGCCTACGGAGGAGTAATTTAAACAGTAAACAGTAATTTGTCAATGCCGTTTTCAGGGTTTGGGCAACTGTATTATGGCCCTGGGAGGTTGGCGGGGAACATTCACAGAAGCTGAGCGAAGGGTACTGAGCTCTTGCTGTCATGCTGCCTTTTGTAACTTTCAAAGATTATGTCAATAAGAGAAAACTATGATATAGGCATGCTTTCATGAGGTGTTCTGTCTTACCAGAAGTGGAGTTCAACCATTTGTTATAGATGAATTTAGTCACTGGAAAGGCCAATTTATTCTTGAGCCAGAGTAGTCAAGCTGTGTGTTGCCTAATCAAGTTCCTGGCTGTAAATGGAGAGCAAGGAGTGTGGGTTCAGAGGTGGCCAGGGCACCGTGGTTGGATGCCTGGAGAGGATGCCTTGGGTGGATGAGGGTTCGCTTGGATGATTTGCAGAGCCAATTGGCTAGCAAGTGTGTCTTCCTCCTCAGGGAGCCTTTCTATGCTAGGAGCTGCATGATGAAGCCTCTTGGCACTGTCCTTCATAGCATCCGTGAGGGGCAGAGGTATTTCCTCCTGTTCAGCATGTATCTCAGAGAGACTCATTTGCCCAAGGTCACCCAGGGGAAGTAAGGAGCTCACTTCTAGCTCTGACTCTGACAGTGTTTGAGTCAGTTTGCTTTCCTTTCCTCTTGGCAGGGCTCCCCAACATGACAAAAAACTTACCTTCCACTGTGGAGGCCTCCAACACCAGCCACTGCGTTATCACTTGACTAGAAAAGAGAAATTAGAGGTCCTAGTATTTTCTTAACCCCTGTGATCTGTTAAATATAGACTAGCATTTTATGCAAGCTCTTTGGAACTGTTAGTAGTTCCTCTGGTCAGACAGGTTATAAACAGAGTGTGAATGTAGGGTACTCCATGCCCAGGCTAGCCAGTGTTATCATTTGGTTGCCATGGATACCCTGGGCCCTGTGTTACCCAGCATTGCCACTGTGCTTCCCTGGCTCAGCCATCTGCCTAAACTCTGGAGTTCCTGCTTCTTCCCTTCTCCTCCTTTATAACCTCTCCCCCTCTCCCAAGAAAAGCAAGTCACCCAAAGAGGGTTTCTGCAGCCTCCCCCTTGCTCTACTCACTTGCCTTTTCTTTTTTTGAGAGGAGGTGCCTGCCATCTTTGATACTTACTGTGGAGAGTCCTCCTGCCAGAACATCATCTCCTTTCATGGCTGTCTTGTTTCTATCACAGATAGATGTATTAATCTATCATTCATTGGTCATCTTCAAATGCTCTTCCTTGGGGACTGTGTAATGTTGGTAAAGTGTCTACTGTACCAGCACGAGGAACTGGCTTAGTACCAATCTCTAGTACCCACTGGAAAAGCCAGGCATGGTATCGTGGGTCTGTAGCTCTAGAGCAGGGATAAGGGAGTTAGGGAGTGAGGGGCAGTAGGGAAAACAGGTAGATCTCCCAAGTTTGGTGGCTAGATAGTCTAACCAATCATGAACTCTGCGTTCAATGATCCGCACTATCTCAAAACCCAAGGTGGAGCTGGCTAGATGGCTCATCAGGTAAAGGTGCTTGATGTCAAGCCCGACAGCCTGAGTTTGGTTCCTGGAATTCTCTCAGAGGTGGGAAGGGAGAATCAACTTGACAAAGCTGTTCTCTGACCTCCACACATGTGCCATGAGACAAGTGTTCACATATGCACACACCATTCCATATGCATGCAATACAAAAATAATAAATGTAATAAAATATTTTTAGAAACCAAGCAACCAACAAACAAACACCAGAATAGAAAGGCCTTAAGGGAAGCACTTGACATCATCCTCTGGCCTCCACAGGTGTTTGCATCTGTACACACACGGACAAACCCATATGTCCGCACACACCTCCCCCCGCCCCCTCTCTTCCCCCTTCTCTCTCTCTCTCTCTCTCTCTCTCTCTCTCTCTCTCTCTCTCTCATACACACACACACACACACTCTAAACAGACTTTTCCATTTCACTAAGTTTCATCAGTGTCGCCCCAGCCTCCCGCGTTGTTAAATCCCGTGGTCCTTTTCCAATGTTCACTGTCTTCACAGCAGCATTTAAGGGAAGGGTCCCCCCACTCTGGAGCTGCTTCTTCCCAGGGCCTTCCAGGTACCACTCCCCCTAGCCATTCTCTCTAGCCTTCACACATCCCTATTCCTCTCCAGTTCCTAAGAGGAAGTGTTGCCTAGAGGCCAGCCTTGTTCTCCTGATTCTCCTGCTTCCCCGTCCCAAGTGCCACCCTCATGGACATGTGCCACCACATCTGGCTTTCAGACCTCTCCCCTCTCTGTGTCTGCTTCCCTGGAGACCCCACCCATCCTGTTCTTCTGACAAGAAGCATTGAGACTGCCCTTGCCATCTCTCTCCCACTGTCCCCAGCTCTACTTTCAAAGATATCAACTTTGATCCTTGCTTACAACCTCCACCATACTCAAAAGCACCATCAGTTGTCAGCCCGAAAATTTGAGTGGCCTCCTGTGTGGTCTCCCAGGGCCTCTCTGCTTACCCCTCACCTCCTCTATGAACAACACAGCCACCAGAAGTCTGGTGAAAGCCTGAATCAGATTATAGAGCTGTGTGACGCCTTCAGTTGTATCTTATTTTATTCACCTTTGAGCTAAGTGTCTACTTAGGCTCTGGCCTCCTTTCCCATCTTAGATTCCCAGCATCCCTTGCTCAGGCCACAGCAGCCATGCTGACCTCCTTGTTGAACCTTGCACCTGCTAACTGCTCCTACCCCAGGGTCTTTGCACATACTGTTTCACTTGTCTGACAAAGAGCCACATGCCTCTCTCTTTCCTGTCTTGACCTCACAGTCACTTTGTGAGTGAGGTCTCCGCTGATACCACAGACAAAATAGAACACCTTCCTCCTACTCCTGCCTGGAGTTTTATTTATTTATTTATTTTCCTAAGCATGAATTACTGATTTTTTAAATACACATTAGAATGTCAATGCCACAAAAGTGAAGACTCTTGGATTTTGTCTGTTGTTATTTACTGTTCTAGCCCCAAATCCTCACACATATGCCTGACACAAGTTTTTCCTAGCTGGCAGTGGGCTAGGGTTCACCACGAATCTCTGAGGAGTGGATGTTTTTGCAGCCTTCCCCCCACCCACCCACCCTCCTTTTCTTCCTTCCTCTTTTCCTTCCTTCCACCCATACAGCTATTTTTCATGAAATATTTCTGGGAGATGCTGACTGGAGTGTTATTTGCAGTAAGTCCCATTTGGGGTGAGGTAGGTGGAGCCAGCGTTATATAATCTGAGCCTTTTCCCTTGACTAATAAAACATTCCAGCACAAAGGAAAAGTGTGCATCCAGCAGGCCGGAGCTCAGCCTGAGGCTGTTCTTTGATAACTTGTTAGGTAAGATCTGGCCAGTTATTTCATCTTCGAACTTAAAAAGTTGTCTTGCACTTGGGAGTTTTTGCATATACTGTCCATCTTCCCAAGCAAGGCAAAGTGAACATTTTGAGGCCCCTTTGCCAAGAGCTATTTATTGAAAGAGCTTGTCTGTATATATGTGTATCAGTATCAGTTATTGGTTGCGGTATCAGCCTACTGCAATGTTCCTTATGTAACCATGATCATGTTCTAGGACCAGAATTTCCTTGATCCCATTGGAATCAGCTCTGAGAGGCGGGCTAGTTTCCTTTCTTTGGCCACTGTAGATCCAAATCTCTAGCACCATGCTGCTTGACCAATGGGTGGCTGATTGTCTATCAAGTGAACTTTTGAAGCCATACTAGGGAGACCTCATTTGACTTGGCCCTGACTGAGTCATTCTGCCTTGTAAGCAGCCTCAGTGTGTTTTCCTTTAGGTCATTCCCCAATAGGGGTCATCCATGAGAAATACTTTATCTACTCCATCTGGGTGCAATGATAATTTCATAAAACTGCTGAGATTTTGAATAGAACTCAAAGAATCTTCTCCTTCCGTTTCTATTATTTAAAGCCCCCAAACAGTAACATGGACATTCCTGGAAAGATGCTTCAGGGAGTTTAAATAGATTACAGGATCCCACTGGGTATCTAAATCAAAAGCTGCTGTAGCTCATATAAGCAGCGTGTGTCATGCGCGTTCCCAGAAGAAAGTTTGCTGCGAAGAATCATCTGCCTGCCTGCTCTATTGACTTTGAGAAGATGGAAGGAATGATGTCACTCTACAAGTTGAATTGGGGTTTGATATCTAGAAATGGTCAAAAGGAAAGCTATGCTGTTTCTGGAAACTGGAAAAATTAAAGGTTACTTGGGAAAGCCCAAGATTTTGATATTTTAGTCTGGAATGGCCTATCCTTACCCTTTAGATTTTCTAAAGGTTCTTCTTAGGTTTGCACAGTAAAAAGAATTGCCTTGCACGTGGCTAATTAACTTCAAGTGCTAGTATCTGGTTATTAGTGCCTTCATTTGCTACAATTAAGTTCATCCAATTTAGAGGCCATCTGACTAGGAACAAGATGGACAGCTGTTCTGGAGAGAGGCTGAAAACCAAAGGTGGATGAGCAAATGGGACTGTAAGCAGACCCTGGCATCAGTTCCTTTGTTGATAGTTCTTCTTAGGTGTCGCCATAGTTGCAGCCTCTGTAGCTCACACAGTTATTATAATAGAGGAAAAAATGAAACTTATGGTTGCAAATGCAGAGACCTGAATTATCCTAATTTCGATGTTGTGTGTGTGGTGTGTTTTCTTCATGTGTTCACATGTGTGTGTTCACATGTGTGCAGGTACATACATGCACCCTTCTGTGTGCCTGTGGAGGCCAGAGGTCACCACGGGGTGCTTTCCTTAGCCGCAGGACTGTAGTTTTTGAGATACAGTTTCTTCGTTGTACCTGGGTCTTGCAGGTTCAGCTAGGCTGCGTGAGACTCACAGGACCACACTCCTGGGATCTCAACTCTGGTCCTCACGCTTGCACTGCAAGGGCTTCATCTAGTGGACCATCATCTCAGCCCTGATCTCATGGCTTCAACAGACATTTTACCTTTTCCCGTGTGATGGCTCTCATTTTAATTTTTAAAGTTTTGCTTTATAATGTTAAAAACCGTGTGTATATTTATATGTATTTCATGAGTGCAGGGCACATATATGTGTAGATTCACATGCATGTGGAGGCCAGAAGACAGCCTTGTCTATTGTTGCTCAAGTAATGTGCACCTTGTTTTTATAGTATGGTTCCTCACTGGTCTGGTACACACCATGTAGGCTAGGCTGACTGGCTGCTGAACACCGGTCTCTGCCTCTGGTACTAGAATTGTGTGTGATCCTATATATAAACTGTGCGTCCAGTTTTTAAAAGATGGCTTTTGTGGATGGAGCGTGGGACCTCATGCCTGTAGGCGAGCGCTTTACTATCTGAGTTGTTATCCCAGGCTCTGTCTCCTTTTCTTTGAAGCCTGGTTTCATGTAGCCCAGGCTGACTTCTAAAGTTGCAATGTAACCAAAGATAGCTCCCACATGACAGAAAAATATTCTCTCTTACCTCACCTTTTGCTTGGTCTTCCAGTGGTTTAGACAAGGCCCACCAATATCAGGCTTAGTCATATGTTAATGTCACCCAGAAACAACTTCACAGATGCAGTCAGAGGTAAATGTTTAACCCACATCTGGGCACCCAGTTTCTCAATCAACTTGACACATAAAACTAACCATTCAAGTATTTGCATTCTTTTGTAAATGTGAGGAAATAGCAGTACAGAATGGTTAGGCATCTTGGCCAAGGTATGAGTCAGTAACAGCAGAGACAGGAAAAATAAAAAGGCCCAGGTAGTCTGGCTCTCAGCAGGAGTAGCAAATAAGCTTTCAGGTGAGGGTAGGCCATGAGGAGGAGCAGGAAGTGAAGTGAAGTCCTGAGTCATGTTGAGTATCAACACTAGTTAGAAGAAGATCTGGGTTTTGAACCTAGGTCTCCTGTTACCTGGCCCAGGCCCCAGGAGTCCCTCAACCCCCACATCAGATGTCTCCTGTAATGGAGATTCTGTCTATGAGGAGACAAGAGGAGCTGTGGTGTGCACCTGAGCCTGAGCACCTTATCCACTGCCTGTCCTTCTCTACATTAGAACTGTCTCTGCAATACGTCCCACGCTCAGAATGCTCTCAGCTATGCTAGCCTGCTTGGACAAGTATGCTAATTATATTAATACTTTACCTTCAGACTTTTAGAGCACTCCTCCTCTATATGCATTATCTTAAAATGGATTAGTTCAACAAAGTGGTTTTGCTCTGGGGTTTGTGGCCTTTCGTGGCCACAAATGGGATAAAAGGCTTTTACCTCCTCTTAGCTAAGATTAGAAAAGAAAAAAAAACAAGTTATTCGAAGATGCCAGAAGAGGAAAGAGTGGTTATCCAAGCAGAGTGGTTGCTGGGAGGCAGTTCTGATGGAGACCAGAGGGTCCTGGTCCAGCAGGTGTTGTCATAGAAACCAGACATTGATGTTGGACTGGGTTGTTTCTGCATCTTAGCTCTGCCACGTACCAAAGAAACACAGATCATTTTCCTGCAGCTTTCCCCATCTGTAAAGTGGAGGTTGTGCTTTGTACTGCCAGGATGGCCGGGGCAGGGGTGGGGATGGGGATGAGAAATGATGGTCCAGTTCATAGCCCAAACCATAGCTATCATGAGTTCTTGACCTTCTGGTGAGGCTTCCAGTTACCAGCCCAGAGGTCATGTTCTGAAAGCTTTCACCTGCTCATTCTTTCCCACCTACCTGTCTTTTGCACCCATAATGACCAGGCGTGACTACGCATTAAGCCTCTTGCTCCTACCACTGGGCCATCTGGGAAGTCATTTTGGGGCTCTGAGCCAGGTGTGGATGGAGAAGTGTGTATCCCTCACCCCAGCGTGTGTGCTTCAGTCAGACAAACAGTCCTCCTCCTTAGTTCTTGTTGGCAGTTTGCAGGAGTGGGAAGGGATTAGAGACAGTAATATGTCCATTTTATACGGATATGAAATCAACAAATTAAAAAAACACAAAAGGGGGCTAAGAAAAATCTAATAAAAATCTGTCACAAAGGGTTTGGTGATATGACCATTTCCTTGAAAAATTCAAGTTTTGGTGTCTACTTATCTGAAGAGTTTCATCTGATTTGCATACAGCATTAGGTATTACATGGATCACTTAATAATCACAACTGCTTTCTCGGCATCAACCTGAGGTTGGCCTGTCTTGAGATTTCCTTGGCCACGCAAATTAGCCCATCACCTTGGAACTCTGTGTTTATCAAGTTCTCAGGACACAGGCAGAATGAAGCCAAATTCCTGGCCAGAATAACACATGATATTTCCTATCCAAGTTCCTGATAGTCGTTGTTTCCCTCTGAATGTGGAGGGAGGAGCTGAAGCAATGTCCATGGAGAAAGCTGACTGGCTTACTCCCAAGGCTTGCTCAACCTGCCTTCTTACACATTCTAGAACAAAATACCCAGAATGGTACAGTGGGCTACCGTGAATACAGTGGTCTGGGTCCTCCCATAGCAATTATTAAACAAGGAAAGGCCCCATAGACATACCCACAGGCTAATCAGATGCAGGCAATTCCTCAGCCAAGGTTCCTTCCTTCTTTCCAGGTGACCTGCACACCACCCATTCATAAAGCCTGTGCTATTCCTGGAGAGACTCTGCTGATGGGTGGTAGTCATTGCCTCTGCAAAGAGGACTTGAGATTGGAAGGAGCAGGAGATGCTGACTATTCATTGTACGTCTCTTTGCATTTCTGGAGTGTTTTGCCATGTGTGTGCATTAGTGTTCTAATTAATTCATTAAAAATGAGCTGTCCTTAATTTTAGCAGCTATTGATATTGAAATGAAGTGTGAGCATATACAGAATATGGACTAATTAAGCCTGACAAATAACACATTTTATGAGCACACTCTATGCCATGATGAAATTCTCAGAAACTTGGTGCACCGCAGATAAGGCCATCTGGTACTTGAGTTCAAGGGGAAAGAGCTCCTCGTACCCTGGATGCTCCCTGGGACCTGTGATGTTGCTTATACATGATTTTAGAGTTGTCTGTGCACTCCTCTGTTCCCTTGTTGGCCTGTGAAATTCTGGAGACGAGTGTGTCTCACACAGCAGCTGCTGCCAATGCTTAAAACACAAGGCGCTCTTGATCCTGTAGGAGTGAGGCCTAGAGATGCAACCCGGTTCTTCTTCAGTTGAGCAGGTGACACAGCCCGGCCTTGTGTCCAGGGACTTTTCAGTTAACAAGGATATGAAGGAAAGGCAGGGGTGAGGAAAGACAATGAAGAGGAGCTAAGTCTGATGAGGACAGCATACCTTGACAGCCTAATTTTATTCCCAAACCTCGGCTGTGGAGGTGGTCGCTGGAGGAGGCGGCAAAGCCAGCAGGACAGAGAGAGCAGCAGGTGGCAGCGAAGCAGAGACCTGGCTGGATCACAGCAGCTGTTCGGTGAAATTTCACAGCGCCTTTCAAGAATGAAATCCGATTTATATTTAGCATTTGATTTGAATCCAGAAGGAACAGACAAGCTGATGAATATCAAGACAGTAAGAAAGACTTTGTGTCACTTATTGAGAGGATTTGTAATCAAGTGAAGGGGATGTCTGATCAGCTCATTCATTTGTTCATTCATTCATTTGCTCCACATGTACTGCCAAAGCCTTGGGGGCCCATGAGAGAGGCAGAAATAGTTTGACAGAATGGTTATGAATATCCCAGGTTCAGATTTCTGGTTCTTTCCTTATTGTTGGTACGGGGATGGTAGTGCCTTCTTATCGGATTAGTTGGTGTACCAGAAGAAAAGTGCCTGACATAATCAGAACTCTAATGTCAGCCTTCTAACTTAGATGAACTATTCTAGTTTGCTTTTCTGTTGCTGTGACAAACACTGTGACCAAAAGAGCAACCTGGGGAGAAAAGGGTTTATTCAGCTTACAGGTTATACAGTTCATTGTCAAGGGAAACCAAAGCAAAGATGTGAAGGCAGGAACCTAGAGGCAGGAACTGATGTGGGGACAATGGAGGAACGCTAGCTTGTGCTACACAGCTTGCTCAGCTTGCTTTCTTATGTATCTCATGACCACCAGCCCTGGGTGATACCTCCCACAGTGGGCTGGCACCCTCCTGTATCAATTATTCATTAAAAAAATGACCCCAAATCAGGCCAATCTGATGGAGGCAACTCCTCAGTTGAGGTCCCCCCTGCGCAGATGATGTGTGTTACATTGACAAAAGTAACCAGCACGTTCACTGGACATTTTTGGAACTCCTGCATTATCCCAGCATTACCAAAGATCCTGGGGGTTGGAAGATTGTAGACATAGTTTCTTCATAAAGAAGCCATCCAGGGCTGGGGAGATGACCCAGTCAGTCAAGTGCTTGTGGTCCAAGCAAGAAGACCTGAGTTCAGATCTCCAGAGCCCACATAAACATCAGACTGTGGTGTTGTACATCTGGTAACCCCACTGCTTTAGGAGTGGAGGTGGAGACAGGTGGATCTCTAGAGCTTGCTGTTCAGACAGTCTAGACAAATTAGCAAGTTCCAGGTTCACTGAGAGACCCTGTCTCAAAAACTAAGGTAGGTTATAATAAAGGAAGGCACCTAACATTGGACCTTTGGTTTCCACTTATATGATTACACATGTGTGCACACACTCACACACATGTACAAACGTGCACTGACACACAGCAACACACATACACACGAATGTCATCTGCTGATGGATACACTATTTATATCTTCATTTGTAACAAATTCCTCAACACTTAGTGCCTTGAAGACTTGACAGACATGACTTGTGACCCACAGCTTCTGTGTATGGGTCAGGAACTCAGCCAAGCAGTCCGTTCATGATCTCTCCTGAGTTTACAACAGAGTGTGGGTGAGGACTGCGGGTGTCTGAGGGTTCTGCTGGAGCTGGAGGATGCACTTACAAGCCCACTCACTCACAGGAGTGGGAAGTTGCTTCTACACAGTGGTGTCTTCAACATGAGTGTCTTAACAATATGATGACTGGCTTATCCTCAGAGCAAGTGCTCCAAGCAGCCCAAACCAGAAACTATAGTGTCTTTATGGCCTAGCCTCAGAAGCTACACATCTGTGGTAGTTTGACTCTGCTTGGCCTATGGAGTAGCACTATTAGGAGGTGTGGGCTTATTGGAGGAACTGTGTCACTGTGGGAGTGGGATTTGAGACCCTCCTCCCAGCTGCCTAGAAACCAGTCTTCTCCAGGCCACCTTCATATCAAGATGTAGAATTCTCAGCGCCTCCTCCAGCACCATGTCTACCTGTCTGCTGCCATGCTTCTTGTTATGATGATAAAGAATTGAACCTCTGAAACTGTAAGCCAGTTCCAATTAAATGTTTTCCTTTATAAGAATTGCCTTGGTCATGGTGTCTCCTCATAGCAGTGGAAACCCTAACTAAGACACCTTCATTGGCTTTATTTAATTGGTCTCATAGCTCAACTGATTCAATACGTAGGGGAAATGTTTGAGAACACAGACACTGGAAAGTGTGTTCCTTGTGCATGGAGCAATGGGTGAGTCAGGCTTCTCATCACCATGGCAAACACCCCAGAGAAGCAACTTTGGATGAGAGATTTATTAGACTCATATTTCCACTCTGGGGCTAATGGGCTCTGGTTCTTTTAGGTCCATGAAAAGGCAGAAGAAGGGTGTGGCACAGGGAAGCCAGGAGAAAAGACAGGAACAGGAAGGACCCAGGGCCAATGATACACTTCAAAGGTCTGCCCTGGAGACACACTCCCTCCATCTGAACCCTACCACCTTCCATAGTTCCACTGCCTCCAGAAATCTGTTCAAACTTTGACTCTGTCACTGGATGAAACCAGAGCAGAGCCCACATGGTTTAGCTCCCTCTTAATGAATCCTCACAGACACAGACAGAGTGTGCTTTACTCTTCTTCAGTGTTTCTCAATCCAATCAAGTGGACAAGCAAGATAAACTATCACAATTTTCTCGGCTCTTGCTACCAGGGCTGGAGAGAAGATGTAAATGAAATGCAGGAGCTCCCTGTGGAAGCCCAGTCTTGACAGGAGGGCGCAAAACTCGGCTGATGATAAAGATGTTTGGCCTAATGTATGAGGAAAGGAAGGATTCTAGGTAGCACTGCAGAGGGCGGGCAGCTTGGAGTCCATCTGTTGATGTGTGGCACAGGGTCTGGAAAGGCAGGAGATGCTGATGAGATGCTGACTTTGGTACTGACCTGCACGTGTGAGAAGGAGAAGATGATGGTTTCACAGGCCAGAGCTATACTCTGCTCATAAATGAATGAAACGATTTTACAGGCTTTCAGGGTTCACTCTCTGTAGTATTTGTGGTACCTGGGATATCTGTTATGGCTTGGATCATCAATATCCTCCAGAGACCAGAAGTTAAAGGCTTGATCAATACCTTGTGGTACAATGGAGACCAGTCAGAAAATTTAGGGGGTGGGGCCTCGTGGAAGGAGGTTAGGTTACTGTAGACACGCCTTTGGAGGGAATAATGGAGCCCTGGCTTCCTTCCCATCCCTGCCCTTTCTGCTTCCTGGTCACCATAAGATGAACAGCCCTTCTCCTCCTATGTACTCAAACCATGGCACAAGAGGCCCAAAGTGAAAGGATCAAGATACCATGGACAAAAACTTCCTCAACTGTGAGCCAAAATAAATATATTGGTCATTTCGGGCATTTGTCACTGCTGATGCAGATGCCTGTGCCTCTGTCCATTCAATTCATGCACCCACAATCTGTCCACTCAGCTGATCAATATTCATCTGCGTGTGTGTGTGTGTGCACACACACACACACACACACACATTGTAGCATCTTTGTTTTACTTTTCCATCATAGCACTAATCACTATTTATATTGTACTTTACCATTTGTGTTTTTCTCTAGATAAAAAATTCAGGATGATAAGGGCTCTGCCTCTTTGTCACATACCTAGTTGCTCCATAAACTTGAATAAGAGTGAAGCAAGGTGGTAGAGCTGTACAGAAGATGCTATGGGACCTATGGGGAAGAAATGCCAAGTCTTCCTGGGGCAGTGGGGAAGGGAGTTACTCCTTGGAGAAAGGTTTTCAGAGTGCTTGCTGTATAAATTGAGCAAGGTGAGCTGATGAATTGGAGATGGACATTCAAGACACCTCTGTGAGCAAGGATGTAGACATGAAGAACCTGCCCACCATTTTAGATTCCTCTGTTTGTCTGTCTGCCTGTCTGTCTGTGTCTCGGTCTCTTCTCTGCTATGGATGAAGCCAAGAGTTTAATAACAAGACAGAAAGCATATTTTATGGGTTTTTTATTGGCTATTTTCTTTGTTTACATTTCAAATGTTTCCCCCTTTCCAGGTCTCCCCTTCAGAACTCCCCTATCTCATCCCCTCCCCTTACCTGTGTGAGGGTGCTCCTCCACCCACGCACGCACTCCTGTCTTCCCACCCTGGCATTTCCCTACATTGTGGCATCAAACACCCTCAGGCCCAAGGGGCTCTCCTCTCATTGATGCCCAACAAGGTCATCCTCTGCCACATGTATGGCCAATGTCATGGGTCCCTCCATATGTACTCTTTGGTTGGTGGTTCAGTACCCGGAGCTCTGGCAGGTCTGGCCAGTAGACACTGCTGCTCCCTCCATGGGGCTGCAAACCTCCTCAGCTCCTTCAGTCCCTTCTCCAACTCCTCCATTGGTGACCCCTGCGCTCAGTCCAATGGTTGGCTTCGAGCATATGCATCTGTATTTGTCAGGCTCTGTCCGAGCCTCTCAGGAGACAGCCATATCAGGCTTCCATCAGCAAGCACTTCCCTGCATCCACAATATTGTCCCGGTTTGGTGGCTGTATATGGGATGGATCCCCAGGTTGGGTAGTCTTTGGATGGTTTTTCCTTCAGTCTCTGCTCCACACTTTGTCTTCATATTTCCTCCTGTGAGTATTTTGTTCATCCTTCTAAGAAACACTGAAGCATTCACATTTTGGTTTTCCTTCTTCTTAGGTTTCATATGGTCTGTGAATTAAATCATGGGTATTCCAAACTTTTGGGCTAATATCACTTATCAGTGAGTGCATATTATGTGTGTTCTTTTGTGACTGAGTTACCTCACTCAAGATGATATTTTCAAGTTCCATCCATTTGCCTGCGAATTTCATGAATTAATCATTTGTAATAGCTGAGTAGTACTCCATTGTGTAAATGTACCACATTTTCTGTATCCATTCCTCTGTTGAGGGATATCTGGGTTGTTTCTAGCTTCTGGCTACTATAAATATGGCTGCTATGAACATAGTGGAGGGAAAAGATTTTTACCAATCTCATATCTGATAGAGGGCTAATATCCAATATATACAAAGAACTCAAGAAATTAGACTCCAGAGAACCAAATAACCCTATTAAAAATGGGGAACAGAGCTAAACAGAGAATTCTCAAGTGAGGAAACTTGAATGGTTGAGAAGCACCTAAAGAAATATTCAACATCCGTAGTCATCAGGGAAATGCAAATCAAAAAACCCCTGAGATTCCACCTCACACCAGTCAGAATGGCTAAGATAAAAAACTCAGGTGACAAGATGCTGGCGAGGATGTGGAGGAAGAGGAACACTCCTCCATTGCTGGTGGGATTGCAAGCTGGTACAACCACTCTGGAAATCATTTTGGCAGTTCCTCAGAAAATTGGACATAGTATTACCTGAGGACCCAGCTATACCACTCCTGGGCATATACCCTGGAGATGCTCCAACATGTAATAAAGAGCATCTTTTAACAGCTGCCTTTCTTAATAATTTATATTTAAAGAACTGCATCTGAGGAAGCTTTCTTGGGAAGTATTTCTGAACATAAAATCTCTGCTGGCTGGTAGATGCTCTGTGTGCTGCAGCTGCTATAGCGCGCTCAGAAACGTGACTCTTAGCGTCACAGGGTTCCCCCCCCCCACACACACTATTGATGCTTCTTCTTAGAAATGTGTTCATCTTTTGTTATATAGTTCTTCGATGCAAGGCAAGACCCTTGCTCTTCTCTGTGGGGTTGACATGAGATGTGAGTTTTGACCTCTCTTTCCCTCTCTCTCTCATATACATGAATGTTCATGTGCATGCGTGTGCATGTGTGTGGTATGCATGATGCATATATGTAGACACGTATTTGGAGGGAAGAGGACAATCGTGAGTGTCCTACTCAGAATTGCTATCCATCTCTTTTAAGACAGGTTTTTCATTGACCTGGAGCTCACCCATTAGGCTTGAATGGCTACCCAGAAAGCCCTAGGGATCCTCTTGCCTCCCAAGTGCTAAGGTTCTAAGTCCATCCCACCACTCTCAGCTTCTGTGGCATCTCTTTCCACTTGCAGCTTTTATTTTGATGTGAGGTTGTTACTAATTAGAGCCACAGCTTGGGTAGATTTTCACAGAAGGAGGTGCAGGTCTGTGGTGAAGATGACTTGATCAGTTGTTGAATCTTGCTGGACTCCAGGGCAGCCTGAGATCTTTTCAGATTTTCCAGTGTTCTTCCTCAGTGCAGAAATGTCAGAACCCACGAAAGGAAGTGCTTGCTGTGGCCTGCTGCTTGCACCTTTTCCGTGAATGCCAGGGGTCAGCAGCTCAGAGGGAAGATAAAACCTTCGTAGATGTCCAAGTCTTGAATGTATAAAATTCGTCCGCGGCAGCCATGGTTAGGTAATCTGAAATTATTAACATAACCCTTAAAACCATTTCAAAGGAAGCAACTTGCCCCTGCAGTGTCTTCAGTTGCCACTTTTTCTTAGTAACTCAGTGGCGTTTTTACTCGCGAACCATCTTTGCTCACAATTAGCAATGTGTTGGCTAGGCCAAAAAACAAACCTTTAGATTTTGACAGAGGCAATTAAGTTTTAGTTCTGCTGAAAAAAAGAAACTCACACTTGATTTTAAATTTTAATAAAAAGTTGAGTGTTGCCAGGTGTGAGGTTACTCACCTTTAACCCTGTGGGATTTAACCCTTTAATACTTGGGAGGTCATCTCTGAGCTCTAGGCCAGCCAGGGCTACATAATGAGACCCTGGTTTTGGTTTTTGGTTTTTGGTTTTTGGTTTTTTGGGTTTTGGGTTTTGGTTTTTGGTTTTTGGTTTTTGGTTTTTGGTTTTTGGTTTTTGGTTTTTTGGGGTTTTTTTGGTTTTTTTTTTTGGGTTTTGGTTTTTGGTTTGTTTTTGTTTGTTTTTTTTTTTTTAAGTGTGGTTGTCCTTTGGTGGTAAGACCATGGGTATTTTATTTTTTTAAATTTTCTCCTAAAATAATAATAATGAACATATATTATTCTCGAGTGCAACATTTAAAGTAAGAGACTTTTAGGAAATTTTGTTTTGCAGCTAGGTAGTTTGTGGCAATAGGTCTGGTTGCTTGTTTGTTGTGTGTACTTCTGAATGGATGCTGCCTCTTCATTCGTCCCCTTTGCAGGCCACCTTTTGGTGTCAGTGATGGTGGGCTGTGTGGTAGTCTCAGGGAGCAGAGGGCAGTGCCCCCTTATTAGCCGAAACCTGCCTGGAGACAATCAGAATAGCAAACGTGGAGACACATAAATGAGGACATGTTGGTCAGGGTCAGGGTCAGGTTCCCGAGGAGGGGACCTTTGTTCCTTTCCCATACCTCTCAACTGCTAGCAAGGAATCCAGAAACCACCACCCACCTTTCCCTGGAATTCTGTGCTGTAAGCAATTGTGTGGGTATCAAGCCTACTTATATCCAGCTGTCTGACTGTCTGTCTGTCTGTCTGATTATATGTTTTTAAGCTGATACTCTTGAAAGAGAATCTTCTGACCACCAGAGCACCAAGGTCAACTGCTTTGTAATATTGTCTGTGCCTGGCCCTAGACAGTCAGATGACTACAGGCCATGTCAGATAAAATGTTAGATTTGGAAGAAGTAGAAGGCAGCCACTATAAGCAAAATGAGATAGGGCAGGGGGTGGGGGAGGGTTGGGGAGGGGCTGGGAGGTGGGGTGGGGTGGGCTGGGGGGTCAGTCTTCATGTTTGAGCAGCCTACTAGCTTTTTCTACTCCCAGCTCCAAGGCCTGCAAAAAGCACATATTGGTAACAAAAAGGGTGAAATCAGCTCTCCTACCAACCCCCCGGCTGGACACTTGGGTTTGTCTTGAGCAAAGCCATCTGAGAAAGTTGCTCAGCAGCTTAATTGTGTGAAGTGGCTTGAAGGTACTCCAGTGGCTTTTCCTCAGATGAAGGCTTTACAGATTACTCAGTGAGCCTGGCAGTAGTCACACATGACTGACCCCTTTATTAGGTTTGACCCACAATTCCCTTAAAAATAAAGAACAACAAATCTAAGAAAGACCGCCCCTTCTCCCCACTGGAGCTGGAGAGATGGGCCCATGGTTTAGAATACTGGCTGCCCTTCCAGAGGACCTGGGTTTGAGTCCCATTACCCACACAGCAGCTTAGAACTGTCTGTAACTGCAAGCCAGGGGATCCTATGCTCTCTTCTGGACTCTTGGGTATTAGAGATATGCATGGTGCAGTTGTATACATGCAGACAAAACACCTATACAGAAAACAATAAAAAATTTTTTAGTTAAAAAATGAAGGAAAAACCCCCCTCTGACACGTGACTACTTGGCATGCCAATGGGCTAGAACAAGCATTCAGTATAGATGTCACCAAGCTGTCCATAGAGGAACACTCAGCACTCTGCACGATTCTGAAAGCAGAGAACATGGCTCTTTCTTCTACCCCAATACTGGAAAACTCCCCAGCTCTGTGTAGACCGAGCCATCCATCAGGTTCCTGCAGGCTGCTCTCCAGAGGTGCTGGGCAGATTAGCATCTGCAGATGCTAGGAGGAAGTGCCTCTGTATCAGGAATCCAGAGCCACTGTCTTCTCGAGGAAACAGAAAGATCCCAGTGCCCTGGACTGTACTATGAAGAAGATTCTTAGTGCATTCCCTAATGAGATTGGTGACACAGTTATGGCTTCCATCTTACTTGGCCACTCTGACAATCAAATCCAGGGAATGCTTGGAGCTGGCTTCCACACACTCCCGGTTTATCTCAAATGTCCGTTACTCTTCACAGCCCACACATGCTATGTTCTTAACCACTGAACAATCCCTCTAGATTGCTCAACTGTCACCCTATGCAAGCCACTTCTGGTGGTAAACGGATGGTGTGACCTTAAAGCACTCGTGTATGCACACACACGCACATGTGTCTGTAGATAATTCACCAGGTTCCATTTCCTTCGTACCTTTAAAGCCCTCTCTATAAAAGCCTACTATGTGCATGTCTCTGAGGATTCAGAGGACCCCATGGACTCTCCCTCAGGAGATATATAGCCTTGAAGCACAGATGAGACTGGCATACAAGTAAATTTTACAGAGTAGAAAATGGATATTGTCTCCAGGAAAGCATAAAAATGTTATGGCTTTGAGTCCCAACTATTTATAAGATGAAATATAAACAGCCAACCTGCATGTATTTATATGCACCTATCCACTCATAACTTACATGTTTATTTTCCTGAAGTTTCTCTAACATATGGCTATTTTCTCTGCACTAGTTCTATTTTTTTTTACACACCGTGTCAAATTTATCACCATAGAAAGTGTCATTAAATTCTGCTCACTGTCCTCTTTGAGTTATTTGTTTTGTAGCTGAGGGATTGTCCTGATCTTGTCTGGAAGACAGGAAGCAGAGGTGTCTCTTGGCCATTATTCTCCCTTCCCCATTTGTCAGCCATGTTCTAGCCAAAGTGGACTGAGCTTAGAATAAGTTCAGAACTTATTCCATCTTAAGGAACTGAAGCAAAAGTCCTGAAAAGACCCTGAAGATGGAGGACCTTCCTCTCCTTGGATAAGTCTCAAGCAGCCAGTTTGTACGTCCCTCTCATTCTTTCCGGTTCCACCGGGGCTTCTCTGGAGTTCAGGAGCAACTAACTCTCATTGGCTGACTATCTACCATGACCCTGGTATTTTGTGTGTGCTTGCTTCAAATTTCCCAAGATCCCAGAGGCAGGACTGACACCAAGAAGTCAGATTATTTTGCTTACATCACATAGCTTCCATTTGGATCCTAGTCCGAATGATTTCAAAGATTAACATTTTTCCTATGTATCACTCTGAGCTCCAAGTCAAAGAACCTAAAAGATCTTTCATTTCAGAGTAAGCAACAACAATGAAAAGAATTGCAAGGAGCCTCCTAAAGTCACAGTTTTTTTTTTAAACAGACTTATTTATTTTTATGTGTTTTTCCCCCACATGTATGTCTGTGCACCACTTGTGTGCAGTGCCTGTAGAAGCCAGAATAGGACATTGGATCCCCTAAGACTGGTGTTACAGATGGCTGTGAGCACCAGGTGGGTGCTGGGAGTCAAACCCAGGTCCTCTGGAAGAGCAGTCATTGCTCTTAACCCCTGAGCCATCTCTTCAGCTCCCAGCATTACAGGATGTAAAAACCAACTCACCAATTTCTCAGCTCCCTCACACTGATGATCCCTTCATTCTCCCTTTCTTCTCTACTCAGGAGGCAGGAGAAAGCCGGGGAAGAGGTAGGTTACATGTCTGTTTACCTCTACTCAATCATACTCTCATACAGTCCAAGTTTCCTTGCCTAGGGAATGTAGCCACCCACAGTGGGTGAGCCTTCCAACCTGCATTAACATAAGAGTTTCTCACAGACATGCCCATGGACAAATATGATGTAGACACTTCATCACAGAGACTCTCTTCCTAGGTGATTTTAGATTGTGTTAAGTTGACCCCAAAACTAATCATCACAGGTGGTTCTAATTTTTAATCCCACTAAAACCCTGCCTATGGGTAAGCTGGTTTTGCCTCTCTCTCTCTACAGCTCAGCCTATTAAGCATTTCTTTGATGCAACACAATCTTCTTTGTGTCTTGTCCATGTTTCCACTACCTGTGGATCGTTTTGCTTTACCAGGACAGGAAGGCTGGAGTAAATGGATGTAGATTGTGGGCCAATGCCTTCAACCAACTTCTTTATTAAGCCAAGGTTTTTCTTCTCTGGCTTATGCTTCTTAGAGCCCATTATGATGACTGACACATGACTAGATTGAACTCACGCTAAAGATTAGAAAGGAATCTTTCTTTCCAGCTTCTGGCTATTATAAATAAGGCTGCTATGAACATAGTGGAGCATGTGTCCTTCTTACGGGCTGGAACATCTTCTGGATATATGCCCAGGAGAGGCATTGCAGGATCCTCCGGTAATACTATGTCCAATTTTCTGAGGAACCGCCAGACTGATTTCCAGAGTGGTTGTACAAGCTTGCAATCCCACCAACAATGGAGGAGTGTTCCTCTTTCTCCACATCCTCGCCAGCATCTGCTGTCACCTGAATTTTTGATCTTAGCCATTCTGACTGGTGTGAGGTGGAATCTCAGGGTTGTTTTGATTTGCATTTCCCTGGTGATCAAGGATGCTGAACATTTTTTCAGGTGCTTCTCAGCCATTCGGTATTCCTCAGGTGAGAATTCTTTGTTTAGCTCTGAGCCCCATTTTTAATGGGGTTATTTGATTTTCTGGAGTCCACCTTCTTGAGTTCTTTATACATATTGGATATTAGTCCCCTATCTGATTTAGGATAGGTAAAGATCCTTTCCCGCTCTGTTGGTGGCCTTTTTGTCTTATTGACGGTGTCTTTTGCCTTACAGAAGCTTTGCAATTTTATGAGGTCCCATTTGTTGATTCTCGATCTTACAGCACAAACCATTGCTGTTCTATTCAGGAATTTTTCCCCTGTGCCCATATCTTCGAGGCTTTTCCCCACTTTCTCCCCT
Source organism: Mus musculus (assembly GCF_000001635.26). NCBI lineage: Eukaryota > Metazoa > Chordata > Mammalia > Rodentia > Muridae > Mus > Mus musculus. The sequence goes on along the minus strand of NC_000068.7, from coordinate 104,340,249 downwards.
ATAAGTTTCACTGTCTCTTGTTTTATGTGGAGTTCCTTGATCCACTTAGATTTGACCTTAGTACAAGGAGATAGGAATGGATCAATTCGCATTCTTCTACATGTTAACCGACAGTTGTGCCAGCACCATTTGTTGAAAATGCTGTTATTTTTCCACTGGATGGTTTTAGCTCCCTTGTCAAAGATCAAGTGATCATAGTTGTGTGGGTTCATTTCTGGATCTTCAAGTCTATTCCATTGATCTACTTGTCTGTCTCTATAACAGTACCATGAAGTTTTTATCACAGTTGCTCTGTAGTAAAGCTTTAGGTCAGGCATAGTGATTCCACCAGAGGTTCTTTTATCATTGAGAAGAGTTTTTGCTATCCTAGGTTTTTTGTTATTCCAGATGAATTTGCAGATTGCCCTTTCTAATTCGTTGAAGAATTGAGTTGGAATTTTGATGGGGATTACAATGGATACAGAAAATGTGGTGCATTTACACAATGGAGTACTACTCAGCTATTAAAAAGAATGAAGTTATGAAATTCCTAGGCAAATGGATGGACCTGGAGGGCATCATTCTGAGTGAGGTAGCCCAGTCACAAAAGAGCTCACATGATATGTACTACTGATAAGTGGATATTAGCCCCGAAACTTAGAATACCCAAGATATACAATTTACAAAACACATGAAACTCAAGAAGAATGAAGATCAAAGTGTGGACACTTTGCCCTTTCTTAGAAATTGGAACAAAACACCCATGGAAGGAGTTACAGAAACAAAGATTGGAGCTGAGATGAAAGGATGGACCATCTAGAGACTGCCATACCCGAGGATCCATCCCATAATCAGCCTCCAAATGCTGACACCATTGCATACACTAGCAAGATTTTGCTGAAAGGACCCTGATATAGCTGTCCCTTGTGAGGCTATGCCGGGGCCTAGCAAACACAGAAGTGGATGCTCACAGTCAGCTATTGGATGGATCACAGGGCCCCCAATGGAGGAGCTAGAGAAAGTACCCAAGGAGCTGAAGGGATCTGCAACCCTATAGGTGGAACAACAATATGAACTAACCAGTACCCTCTGGAGCTCGTGACTCTAGCTGCATATGTATCAGAAGATGGCCTAGTCGGCCATCACTGGGAAGAGAGGCCCATTGGTCTTGCAAACTTTATATGCCTCAGTACAGGGGAACGCCAGGGCCAAGAAGTGGGAGTGAGTGGGTAGGGGGTGGGGGGGGAGGGTATGGGGAACTTTCGGGATAGCATTTGAAATTTGAAATGTATATAAAGAAAATATCTAATAAGAAATAATAAAAAAAGAAAGGAGTCTTTCCAGCTGGGTTCCCATGTGAGATCTATGTATATCTTTTTAAAAAAATGAGTATGGTCATCTCCTGGGCATGCATCCTCTGAGTAGCTCACACAGGAGAGCACCGCTCTTTTAAGGTAAAGTGGAGTCCTTGCAAGTGTGCAGAATGGACAAAGCAACCAAGAAACCGAGGGTACCAGTGAATTACACACAGAACCGTGACAGTGGAGATCTCACGGAGTCACGTTCTTTCGGGAAAGAACTCGGAAAAGATGGGGCTGAGGGAGGGTTCTGAGTAGTTCTGGACAGTGTTTTAGTTCCTGCTTTTTCCAAATCTTTGGATGTTCACTAAGGACAGGGGATAGAGGATAATGCTTATTAAAGGAAGACCGGGGGTCGAGTTATTACAAGTTAAACAATGAGAGAGCAGCACGGGGAGGCTCCCTCAGTAAGCTAATTGAACGAGCTGGAATGCAGCACCTAGACCCAGAGCTCTGGGTGCTCCCTCATACTTCAGTTCTGTCACCAGCCTGGTTCTGTTTCGCTTAGTGAATTCTAGAGTCTCTGTGAATCATGTTTCTAGGTTCAAAAGCACAAACTGTCAGTGGGTGAGAAAAATCCGATTACATTATAAATATAATTGAAGATAGCCAAGGGAATTAAGTGCCAATTTGTATTCCTATCAAATCAGATAAAAATAGCTAAGAAATATCAATGCTTAGTCATTGTTGAGTGTCTGCAGTTTCTGTTTAGAGTAATGTTTCACTTTGGAAACTATTTTATTATGCAAAAGCTATACAAAAATAAAACCAAAAGTGAAACACATTACTAATTCACACCACATTCAGCTGATCTTTCCTAGCTGGCTAGTACCAGGCCGAGTGTGTAGGCAATAGAAGTTAGAATACTACATTCTTTATTCCTCTATTGTCTGTCCTAGGTTTTCACTCTCTGTTATCAAGATATTTACATTCTATTTGGGAAAACAAGTAATATCTAATAATAAAAGTTACATAATAATTAAGGGCAAGAATAACTTCCCTTCCAGCAGAAAACCAAGACCTACACACAATCAGCTATTATGCAAGTTCTCTGCCTGTGGAATGAAGAAGAGGAGGTGATGAGCTCATGAAATAGATGACAGATGATCTGGGTGTTTAAGCTGAAGTTTATTGGGCTGAGGAGTATTTCAATGGTACAGAATCTGCCTAGCTGTGCAAGGCCCTGGATTTGATCCTTGGCACTGCAAAACAAAGCAGCAAGCAGGCAAACAAGCACCTTTGCAATTTGCTGACAAGTCTATCTTTGTTTCTACCATACTTTCAGTTTATAAGCACTTCTAAGTAACCCCACACCCAACATTTCACAAGTAGCAAATTGAAAAGAAGCTACAAGATGGGGGAGAGGTGGCTATCAATGTGAGCAGTGGCCTTTGTGAGACAAGGTAGACAATAAATAAATATAGACAGATACCCCGATAGTAATAGAGCTTGGCATTAATGGCTAGGTGACAGATGTGACAGAAAGCTGTAAAGCTCTGTGCCTGGGGTAAGTCTAAACAGGCCTACCCAGCTTAGTGACCCTGAAGAATTCATTGCATTAAGGTGCATTATAGTAATTGATGTATTTCTTGTGAGTTTGATAGCCTTTGTTCATAGCAGTGACCCTGAGGCCTACAGAAAAGATTAAATTATACTCAGTGAATGCTATTTAAGAGAGTACATGGGTGTATTGTATTTTAAAAAGACACCCATGCTAATGTCTACTGCAGTGACATTGCCATAGAAGAAATGTGCTTTGGAAAGACAGAGAAATAAGGTGAAAAAGAATTGGTGTCTTATAAAAGCCCGAAAAGCACTTGCAAAGCAAGGGAGTGAGGTTCTTAGTTTATCAGAAAGCTGCTCCACCCACAGAACTCATTCACCGGGACAGTTCCCTTGCTTGCCCACCTTAACAATGATTGCAAATGGCTCTGCCTAAAATGGTAGCCACCGTCACTCGTGGTGATGACTTGAATCTAAATACAATGGAGGGCTCAGTGCTTCCGTTGAGCTTGCTATCCACTCTCGGCCAGTGGCTACCATAGTGAAATTATAAAAACACTCCATCACTGCAGAAAATGCTTTTCAACATAATATTTAGAAAGTCAGGAAGGGGTAAGATGCCTGTAGGCTAGAGTATATCAGCAAGACTTCATGCAAAAATAAAACAAAAAAAAGTATAGGTATGTACGTATATGCATATCTTTCAGTATTTTTTGGGTCCAGCTTATGGTGTGGTTCTGTTACAATTACAGATAAATACCACCATGTCAGGGTGATTTTCTGAATGTTTCTTCATAGTTTAGGAGCAGCTAAAAAGCTTGTTGAAGTGTGAGGCTTTAGAATGCACAAAAGTTTCTGGAAGAGTTGGAGGTCACAAGGCTACGTGTTAGTGCCATGCTGAGAAGCTGGCTTACTTCTCTACAGGGTTTTGTTTTTTATTGAGGCGTCACTTTACTAGATATATGTTAGGAGTTTGGGGGAAATTTTAACTAGGTCTTTCCAAGAAACAGGATCAGTGGAAACTCATGTTTAAAATGACCTAAGAATTACCAGAATTAATAATCAGCAGTGGCTAGATCTGTAAGTGATGGTCAGGATAAAGACGTCATTTCTCAGGCCAGGTGGGAGCTGTGTTATGGGGCAGATAAAGGTATTCAATTACTGACCAAGGGGACCCCTCTTTAGTTGGCTGAGAGGTTTCATGATGGATGTGGATTGAAAATGAAGAGAGGAGAAACGAAACTCAGTTTAATAGGTGACTTATAATTTGAGCAGGGAACAAAATGGCTTTTTCAGTTTTACAAAGCTCATATTGATGGCCTAATTTACCTTTCCCCAAGGGCAGCTGAGCTTTGCTGGAGGTGGGGGTTGTGGGACTATCATAACGATCTGTGTGCACCTTCAGCTGCCTATTCCATGCATGCACATTAATGAGAGTGTAATTAGCTTATTGAATGTACTGAACACGGTAGAGCTCCTGTAAGGAGGCTATTTTGCCACTCGTTTGTCCCCCTTTTCTATTTGTGTATGCTGTGCACGATTGCATATGTATGGGCACACATTGTATGCACGCATGTGGAGACCTGGGGTTCATGTCAGGACCAGTCATTGGTCAGCCACTCACACAATTTCTGTGCCACCTTTACCCCAGTGCATCATGTTGGCAGGACAGATTGTAGGTGGAAGGTCTTGAGGCTGGGTTGGTGTTTTAGACCCTCCCCTGGAAGAATTGTGCTGAATCAAGCCCATGTACACCAGGGAAGCACTCAACCAATTGAGACGTATCTCCAGCCTAGTCCCCTCTTCTTCTCTCTTTATAAGTCTTTTTTTTTTTTCTTCTGTGATGTTAAGGCTCAAACCCAGGGCCTCATGCATGTGAAACAGGCACTCTCCCCACTGAGTTATGTCTTCAAAATTATAGAGTTAAGTGTTAATATTGAGAGTCTAAGACCGAGACCTGGGGAAACAGTGGGCCTGAAAGTGACAGCTGGCACGGTAGGAAGGCACTATAAGGATTCTAACATTTTCTTTTTAATAATTCTGGATCTCCCAGTTTTGATTGCAGTTGCCAGCTGTTACAAAATGGGCTTTTTAAAAAATGCATAAATGTGGGCATTTGGATGTTAGTGCAGGGGGTGTCTCAACATTCCAGCAACTGAAATTGATAATCATGATGAAGAGTGTCAGGCTTCACTGGCCAGTCCAGACACTGTGCTCCTGCCCCTGGGGGGGGGGCGGTGCTGTGACAGTGTCACATTCATAACATTCATATGCATTTGGGTTTATTCACCCTCTCTCTCCCTCCCTCCCTCTCTCTCTCTCCCTCCCTCTCTCTCTCTCTCTTTCTCACACACACACACACACACACACACACACACACACACACGACGCTGCCCCCCCTTTATCATGAGTTTGTTTTGAGAGAGCGTGGCAGGTTCTTCTGAAGTGTGCTTTGTGGCAACTACTCTGGGAATGATTACACATTAGATGTTCTTACTGGACAGATCTGCCTCCTAATGTCACGTTGCCTTTGGCTACTTCTTTGTGTGCTGTCTCACACAAGGCCTGTGTATGATGATTGGAGAGTTTGCTTAGAACAACAATGTCCTATTAGTAGCATGACATAGTACTTCTCATTTGTCACAATTGTGGAAGGAGTTGGGGACCTGAAGCAGCAGTGTCCTGGAGGATATGAGAAACTGATTGTGATTCATGGTGTCCCCATTTCACATAATCCATCAAACCTTTCCCTACTCTGGGTTGTAGAAACATCTCCATCCTACCTGCTCCTTGTATCTTTATTTTGTCTCTCCCTCAGCAGCCCAAAGCACATCCCCACCCTGGTCAGGCTCCTCACCATGCCCTCTACTCACCAGAGCAGTTCCTTTCAAAGAAAGTGGTTAAAACATTTGACTCAGGAATCATGGCTGCCTTGGGTGGGGCTTACACATTACCCTAACGGCAAGGACCAGGCAGTCCTTGGTTCTTTGGAGAAGGCCCTCCACTCTACAGGAGTAGAAGTAGAAAACTGGCTTTTCATTGGTGACCTTTGGTGGGAGGGATTGGGAGCCTGAGGCTAAGGTGAGGGGGGAGGGGAAACAGGTGAGCACGTGGTGTGCACCTGATTTTGAGGAGATTGGTTGTTACACAGCAGGGCAGCCCAAGCCTGGTGTCCTGATGATGGATTGTGGGTAGGAAAAGGTTCTGTTGGACAGATCTTATATGGGTGTGTTCCTGTAGATGGGGGTGAGTGTTAGTGGGTTCCTGGTATATCAGAGCCATCTGCTGGTTAAAAACATCCGTGTGCTAACACATCCACTGCTTGCTTGATTCTCTGTATGTCCACTGGTTTGATAGACGTGAGCATGTCTATGAATGTGAATATGTGTGTAAATATGGCACTCGTGACATAATGCTGGTTACAGGAAGATTTATGCATACAGAAGGGGCGTCAGCTTTGGGAAAGGATAGCTAATTAAAAGGATCGTTCTTACCTCTTGTGCTTCTGCTGAAGAACACAAGCAAAAATCCCCTTTAAGCGTTGACATTTAGTGCTTTGCAAGGACTGGTGAGGGTGTGAGGAAAATGGGGTTCCTTGTTTTTGCTGTGTGACATGGTTAAAAATGCATATTTGCATGCAGAGAAAAATACTCTGGGAGGGACAGACACCAAGATGTCACATATAGTTGTCTTGGCAAAGAGGGGTTATTGGATAGTAATTTTTTCACTTATTTATTTCTATTTTTAAAACTTTTCTGCAGTGAAATTTCATACTTAAATATAAGCAGAATAACATTAAGCTGATGTGGAGGATCCATCTATATACGTAATTCTCCATTTCTAGAGAATAATCATTCTACTTCATGTTTCCCAAAGAAATGCTTCCCCCCCTCCATGGAAAAGTATAGGTCACCTTTTCAATAAAAGGGAAGTCAGTATTCAAAGGGTGTTAGGCCAGCCATTCAACAATGTCTGCTGTGTGACTAGGATCTATGGTATGCCCAGCTCCTTCCACACATGCGCAATGACAGCAACATCACATCTCCACTTATAAACGACTACAAAGAGCTTCACCCAGATGTTCGAAGCACTGAGGCAGGTGATCGATAAGCTAGGATTTGAGCAATTAAATGACTCGACTCTAAAGTTTGACCCTCCTTCCACACCAGCCTGCCCGCTGCGGCACACAGGCATCGGAGCACTGAGTTTGTAGGTACTCTCTGAACCTGGAGATTCCCCAGACATTTAGTTCTCTCTCATACCTGAACAGGAGACTGGCTTACACCTGTGCAGCCTCTGCTCCCAAAGGGCCTGAGTGTCACTATTGTTAAATGAATTATAGGGTAAGAATAATCTACCCAAACAGTAAAATCCACCAACATTTATAGAGTATACACCACATGCCAGATGTGCTAAGTCTTTTATGCGAACTCTCTCTGTAATTCATAAGAGCCCTGGGAGGTAGATACCATTAAACTTTACAGACATGTTACTACTGAGGCATGTAGAGAATTCAGCTTGTCTAGGGTCACCCAGCTAGAGAGTCTTCCAGCTGGCTATAAGCCTTAGGCTGAGCTGTCTGTCTCGTCAGTCTAAAACGCTGAAGAAAATCAGATTCTGCCTTACTGGTTCATGATGGCTGAGCCTCTCCCAAGCTAGGGCCAAAACCATGGAGACTTTTCTGAAGACAGGATGGTGTACGTTTAATTCCACTGAATGTCTGGATCATTTAGCCTGCTACCAATTCCTACTTAAAAATCAGAAGACTGTGCAGGCAGCTTACCAATCAGCAGGGTATTATGTACAATCTAATAGCTCTGTTTCCAGTAAAAAACTGGATAGCTATCAGTAATATTTAGGAAAGGTGATTACAGTAACATTATCGACTTCTTTGAACGTTTGGTTTCTGCCATGGAATGGACTTGTAAGGTGGCTTTCTTGACGATAGGATCTTTGTCATGGAAAGTGGTCTTCACTACTGTATATTTATACATTAGCCTCCTAATTGCTCCTTGGGCGTCTCAGTAAAAGCGTCTGTATATATCCCTATGCAACATCAGTTTTGTACTAGGGTGAGCTTTCAATTTCCTGAGAAAATAGTTGTTGTTTTTCTCAAATAATGAGAATTATTATGATCAACTTATGTCTGTCTTTATCATCACCCCGTGTATATTTTTACTTTATTCGCCAGGAGCCAGCAGTGGGAAGAGACAGTGCCCTCAGTGGTTAGAGGCCTGAGCTCTCTGAGTATTAGACTGGTGAGGTACAAAGGTACTGGTTAGGTACTTGTGGAGTTTCTCATTTACTTTAACAAAACACTTGGCAAATGCAACTCAAGGAAGGGGCAGTCTCTTTTGGCTCATGGTTTGAGTGGAAGGAAGGCATGGTGATAGAGCCAGCATTAGGTGTCACTGGAATGTGAGATGGCTGAACACACTGCATCCGAAGTCAGGAACCCTGCTCACTGATACCCATCTGAGACCCCAGTCTATGGTATGGTGCTGACAATGTGGATCTAAAGGCTGCTCTTCCTCAGCTAAACCTCTCTGGACATAGCTTTATGAGCCTAGATGTGCGTCTCCCAGATGATTCCACATACAGCCAAGTTGACACTGAAGATTAAACGCCATACCCAGACCTGCATTTCACTGACCTCCAGCAAGGGCCTTCTTTGTCTTGCAGTTTTCTTACACATATAATGAAAGTTAGTGCTACATTTGCTTGGTTCTCAGACCCACTTTCTTTAAACATTTTTAACATCTCTGAAATCCAAATGTTCATCATGGTTTAATTAACACATCTTTTTCTTTTTAATGATGCCTTACATTGATCTAAATGCAGTACCTCCCTCTTTGGGCTATTCTAAGAACTATGTGAGGTACCATATATAAAAATCGCTTGGCATGTGAGCGTCATGAAATGCCACTGCCTTCCTTTTCACACCCAGTCCCCGGAACCACACTCAGCTTCGCTGTTGACTCATGGTTCCCTCTTAGCCATTCTCCCCTTTAGAGTTAAACTCTGTCCGTTTTGTTCTAGCCAGTGTGAGTAATTCGTAGCAAAAGAAGTGGATGGTGTGGTCATATATATTAGTGTTGGTTACCACCAAACCACACCCAGAATCATAGGTAATAAAAATACTAAAGACCAACCCCACTGAGAAGGAGCAGCCAAGCCCGCAGCTGTGTTGCCCAGGATGAGAAGGTGACAGGCAAGCATCTGTGATCAGGCTAAGCTAAAGGCTACCACAGAGGATTGACTGAGCTCAAATCCAGGATTATTTTTCTGACTGATAATCGTAGATCATAGAGAACCTGACTTTTTTTCTGCTTGGGTAAGTATGACAAAGAAGACTGTCTCATGTTAGCTTATATTACTGTCTACGGCATCTGATCCAAACAATGCCTTTTCTCTTTAAACAATTACTTTATTCTTCTTGTTTAGTACCTCAGTAGCTGCTGATGGGATCATGCCAACTCTACCTATTATTGTTGTTATTGTTAATAATAATGATAATAATAATAATAATAACAATAATTTTGAAACAGGGCAGTGTATAGTAGAGGACCTTGGACCTCTGGTCTTCCTACCTCTACCTCCTGAGTGATAGGATGATAGTCATAAACCACTAGGCTTAGTTTTTTTGGTGCTGGGAATTGAACCCAAGGCCTTGAGCATGTCAGGGAAGCTCTCTTAACTGAGCCACCTCCCCAATCCTTGCCTATTGTGATAAGTTGGAACTGTTGAAAAGTCTCCAGTTTGCTCCAGAGAAAGTGTTAGAACCATTTTCTCTCTGTGGGCTATATTTCTGGAGTTCTATGCTAGTGCCATGTGGGAAGGGGATGAATCAATTGAAAGGATGGAGAAATATTAATTTAGTCCCCACCCTGTGCCAGACACTTGGTTGGCACACCCTCATGTTTGATCCCTGCGATCGTTTGTTTTTTTTTTGTTTTTTTTTTTTTTTTTGAGCAGACATCTTCTTTTTCCAAACGAGAAAGTTGCCCAGGAACTCATTCATCCAGCTGCAAGTGCTGGGTCAGTGATTTAAAAGAGGGCCATCCAGACTCCACAGACCATAATCTTTTCATTACTTTGGCTCACAGCTGGAGGGTATGAGTTTATTCTGGAGATAAAGACGAGGCGGTAAGAGTAGTTCCAGATGTGTGGTGAATGGACAGCCTACCACACTGCATCCCAGCCTCTCACCTGGAAGCTCTCTCTCTCTCTCTCTCTCTCTTTCTCTCTCTCTCACACACACACACACACACACACACACACACACACACACTCTCTCTCTCTCTCTCTCTCTCTCTCTTACATTTGTTCTATGTCCTCTGCCATTTTATCATTCGTTTTTCCATCTGTGCCTTTGGGCATTCATTCATTCATCCATCCATTCATTTACTCATTCATTCATTCAACCAACAAGCATTTATTGATTGTCTACTGTGTGCCAGATATCACACAAATATACAAAAAGTGAGCTAGATTCTGTCTCCCTTTACATCCGTGTTGGTGATATGTCTTAGCATGAATAACTGCTGAGTGCTCTCTTTCTCGGTTTGTCCCTGTGTGTGACTTTCTCTCCTCCTTCTTCCTCCCCACCCCCCAATGTCCTTTGTGAATCTGCACTGTTTCTCTGAGTGCTATTCACCTCTTGACATGTGTTAACATCCCCATCCTGTGTTGTTTTTCTACACTGCTTTTTCCAGATACACATCTGAGTAGATCATTTCCTGCCTCAACTTTTCTGATGACTTCTGACAGCTTTATGACAAAGCCTGGACTTCTCACCAAGGCTTTTGAGTCTCTTTTGGGTCCTCATAATTCTCCCTATTTTGGCCAGCTCAATTCTGCTGCGTGGGACTTCCATGATGCTGTTAAGGTTCAGCCCAGCCTTCTTAATCCAGAATTTGCTCTGCTTCCAAGTCTTTGATGGAGCTCCATTGATCTTCTTGCAAATCTCAAACAACCAGCCCTACTGCACTCTATGTGCTTCTGAGCTGTGGTCCTTTGTCCCACGTGGTCTTGTCTGAGACAGCTTTCTCTTCCTCCCCTTCAGCTCTCGACTGTCTCCTTTCTTCTGTCACTTCACATGGAAAGAGTTCTCTGACAGCAAAGCCTTGTCAGGAAGTCCTACTGTTTGCTTCTATCCCTCATGAATGACCCAGGTATCGCATTTCCTACAGAGTTTTCCAACCTCTCAGAGACTCATTTCCTATAGATGCCTAATGGGCAGGTGCTTGGCCTGCTTCTGTATTGACTCCTCAGCAGCTGGCTCTTTGACCCCACACATAATAGGAGCTTGATAAACATCATGGGATGGATAGACCATAAATCCAATACACCAATATGAAGCAACCAGGAAGCCTTTATACTGATGCACAAATATTCATTAAAAACTGATTAGCCATTTTCTTCTTCTATTGTTTTTAATTGATAAGTTGATTGGCTGACTCCTGACAATCAATGCATGCAAGAGTTCTAGGCTGTAAATCCAGAAAATCTTGGCAATCAGAGGAAGAAGTAAGGAGTGGGCAGCCTCGAGTTTATCGAAATGCCAGTGTCTTTTGTTTTATAATCAAGTATGTTGTGACACTCTTACTAATGAGGCAGCTTGAATGTTTCTGTGGAAAGCGCAACTCATCAGAGAATGGCCGAGCATCAGAGGCAAAGCTTCAGGGTAGGAGGTTTCAATGTCAAAGAAGGAAGAGGAGTGGCTCATGCCAGGTTAGGCCAACCACAGGTTGCAATAGGTTAGTGGATTGACTTGGCATTTATAGAGGCTGTACATGGAGAAGAGGAGAGGGAAGCAGTGAGGAGCCCTGCCTGCTGCCCCAGTAGTGTTTTCTGGACACACAACAGAACCTCCAGCATTGGATCTCAACGTGGTACAGCCAGCATGCTTTGCCCTCATTGCTTTCTCTGTCTGGGCAGTGGCAGCTTTGGTTTCTAGATCATCTCCAATGAGAGTCTACAGTGGGACTGGGCATCACTTTGCTTCTAATTTATAAAAATTAGTGTACAGGTGTGTATGCAGATGCACACATGCCGCAGCACTCCCGTGGAGAGCACGGGACGAGCTCTGGTGCTCGTTCTCACCTTCCATCCTTGTTTGAGACAGGTTCTCTGTGCGGTATCCTGCTGCATGAACCAGGCAAGCTGGCCTGTGGGCTCCTCACCTGCCTGCCTTCTTGCTGGAGGAGTTCTGGGGCTACAGGAGCAAACCGCCTTACCTGGCTTTAACAAAGGGCCTCAGGCTTGTATGGCAAGTGTTTTACCTACTGAGCCATTTCGCTAGCCAGAGTGGAGGGAAAGTGTCATGGCGGCTTCTGCAGCCACAGAAGCAGCAGCCTGAAAGTCTGGCTGGCTTGTCTCAGTCTATCCTGGAGTTCTGGTGAACAAGAAGATGGAAAACCTTGTAGTAAAATACACAACACAACAAAAAAACCCCTCAAAACCTGCTATGAGCTTTCCAGAGTGGGGCATCGCTTGCTGCTCTCTATCATTAATTCCCTGCATGTATATACAGTCCTTTCCAGACAGCCACATTTCCCCACTGACAAAACATTTGATTCCCAGGGACATTTCTCCATCATTATGAATAGCAGGGGGGCTTAAATCATTTTTTAAACTGCCAAAGCCTCCCCCTCCCCGACCCAGTGGGGCTATACAAGTTTGAGCAAAGCCATTTGGATCCTAAAACAGATCGATTGGCTCGGGTTACACTCTAGTACTCCGAGAACTGCTGATTTTAGCACATTTGGAACTTTCATGAAGGTGTGCGTTTTCACATCTCTCTGTCTGGAGTTTCCATGGCACCAAGCGTTCATGTGTCTGTGATGCTCCAGTCATCTTTAAGGCTGCCTCGGGATTGTGAAATGAAAAATCACCACAAAAGAATCAGCCTCAGTCAACAAAGGTAATGATGGGCAAAATAATAAGCACCAGCAAGGAGCGTCTCAGAGTCACGGGGCTTGGAGCCCTGTGGACGGACAGACCTGTCTCGTCCCAGGCCTAGAACATGCCTTAAGACTCTCGTCACTGACACAGGGATCTGGATTGATGCTGTGTCAGCATGAGTGTTCGCTAGCGTTCTGATCCTGCATCTCTCTCCGTCTAATCATCCCCTTTCATGCTCTCCCTGGTGAGCAACGCTGGCTATTTATAAAATGTGGGTAGAAAACATCATGTATGCAGTGAGAAGATTAAATTTTGTTGAGTGTTGATTAGCATTCTCAGCACTGCTTTAAAAATATATATTGTAATGAACCCTCCTCTGCTGAAATATGGCTTTCCATAATCATAAGTCTGGCTTTGGTGCCACTGTAATTTCTGTAAGTATATTTTATTGTTCTCCGGTCCTGAGCAGAGCGAAGACAGTGAGCATGTTGTTTTTGAGAAATGTAGAAACAGCAACAGATAGTTGTTTTGTTGTTAAGGTTTCTATTGTAGGGGTGTGTGTGTGAGGGGGAGGGAGAAAGAGACCCTGAGTGCCAGTGGCATCTGGAAGAGTCTACAGCAGAAAGGTAAGGAGGTAGACTGAACAGGGCCAGCAGATTGGACTGGTCAGGGCTAGGGGATCACAGCAGGAGAGAATAGCAGAGATATTGTGGGGCAGTAAGAGACGGAGAATAGATCATAATGAAAGAATACATAGCAAGAGAAGGGGTCAGTGATAGGAAACGAATAAGTGCTAAGAGAGAATAGTGAGACAGGCCAGGAATAATTAGAACGAACGGGCATGGGTTAGAGGGCGTGAAGGGTGGGGTGGAGTGAGAAGAGCTAGGGTGCCAGCATCGACCCTGGAGGCCAGCATGAGGCTGATATGTTGATATGTGCCACAGATAGCCACAGGGCCCTTTGCCAGAGCTACAGGAAACAAATTGTTTTTTAAAATGTCTTCAGAATGGTAGAAGTAGCAAGTGCTGGAAGAGGGTCCCAGAGGGTTGTGTTGGTTGTAGACAGAAGCAGGCTCTAAAGGGAGAGGGCTTTTTGTTTTGTTTTGTTTACAGAATTCTTATGAGATGTGACTAGTGTATCATTAAAGTTGCCTGCTTAGAGGCTACAAGTCAGTGTTTCTAAGTGTGCTCTCATAACTGCAGCCATAACCACTCTATGATTTTAAAATATCATTGCAGGTCCCCAGATATATATCCCCATTAATATACTGCCTTGCCTGTGGCTTGCCTGTCCTGGTCACACACACACACACACACACACACACACACACGGAATCATGTAACATGTGGCCTTTCGTTCATCTATATTTTAGCAAGTACCCGTACTTTATTCACTGTATTCCTGAGGCCTAGTCTATCATGGGGGCACGATACATCTCATCTATTCATCAAGTGGTGCGTGCTTGGAGCTTCCTTCACGTTTTTTGGTTAATCACAATAATTCTATGAGTGTTCATGTTCAAGTTGTCATGTGGACACATGCTTTCAGCGCTTACACACATTTCTAGGAGTGGAATTGCTCCTAGATATAGGGTGATAGCTCTGCATTTAACCATTTCGGGAACCACCAACCTGTGGTCAATGGCTGTACCATTTTTGAATCCCACCAGCAATGCACAAGGTTTTATCTTCTCCACATCCTCTTCAACACTCAGGTTACTTCCTATTTATCCATCTTAGCAGATGCACTCTAACGACTGGCTCTGCTTTGATGTGCGCTTAGCAAGTGACTGGTGAGTCAGGATGCCTTTCCCTGTGCTTGTTGCTTTTCTTTGGAGACATGTCTCTTCTGCTCCACCGGCTTGTTCTCATTTGTTTATTTTTTGGTGCTGGGAACTGAACAAAGGCCATGCCCCTGCCGAGGTCATGCCAAGGTCATGCTGTACTCCTGGACTGTACCTCAGCTCCCTCTGCCCAGCGTAAACTAAGATTAGTTGGTGCGAGTTAATTCTGACTGTCTGCTTGGTTGGTCTGAGTAAAATGCACGGCTGGTTGTGTCTATGAGGGAACTTCTGGAGATGACTGGGTCATAGGGGCTCTGAGCTATGTCCATTGGTGGCCTGGAGATTTGAGTAAGTTACCCAGCAGAGCTGGGACTGGGAAGGTGGTCCTCGAGTAGGAAGTGGCCCAGTGTGTGCTTCTGCTGTCCTGGGGTTCGACCTCAGCTCAGACCACAGAACTGGACCCAGCAGACACTGACTGAAACTGTGAGGCAACACGCCTCCTCCTTTCTTTCAAGTTATTTCCTCAGATATTTTGCCAAGGCACTGGATGTCTGACCCAAGCTCTACTTATGTATTCTGTTTCAGACACCAGTTCTTTATCAGATATACCGTTGGACTGTATTTCCACTTATTCTGTCCTTTGAAGAAAATCCTTAAATTTGTAATGAAGTTCAGTTTACTATTTTTATTTTTGTTTGTGATTTTGGTGACATGCCGGAGAAACCATTGCTTACCCATCCTCCTGTAAAAAACCATAATAAAACTCACTGGGTCATCAACATTTTTAAAAAAATGACGAAGTTAGAAGAGGAAGAGGAACAGCACTCAGGGAGGTAGGGGAAACAAGAGAGAGCAATGAGGTGAATAGAATCAGATGCACTATATATGTATTAAAATTTTATTACAAAACTCACTGCATGTAAGTAACATATACTAATAAAAAAAGAAGAGAGAAGAACACATTTCTGGGGCTGGAGGGGTTGATGCCTTCACGGTTAAGAGAATCCCTGGGTCACAGCTCCCGTGTCAGAGGGCTCCCCACCACTGGTAACTCTGGTTTCTGGAGATCAGGCACTTTTTTCTCACATCTATAGACACCTGCACTCATGAGCACAGACCCATCCACTCCTACACAAGCACACATAAAAACTAAAAACAAACAAGCAAGCAACCGAAAACATTGCCTAATTCAAAGCCATGAAAATTTAATTACACATTTCCACCTGAGACTTTTTGCTGTTTTAACTCTTACATTTAGATATGAGATGCATTTTGAATTGCTTTTTGCATATGGTATGATGTCCGGGCCCAACTTCCTTGTTTGAACATGTGGGTGTTCATCATTTGTTGAGGAGATGGTTAATTCCCTTACTAACTCGTCTTGGTGCCCTAATTTATATTAAGTGGCCATAAATATAAGGCTTTGGAGATAGAGTTGATTCACTCAACAGTTTGGAATTAGGTAGAAAGATATTGCATTGCAGATTTGGGAGAAATCAAGGATAACCCTTCAGCCATCATTCACGGGGCAGGAGGAGAAGCAAACAGAAAGCGCAATAGAAGAAGAAACTAAGTTCTGTGAAGTCAGCCTGGATGCTGAGGAAGTACTCTGGAAGGGCATCTAACTTAATCTTCAGGGAATAGGAAACCACTTCCTGGAGGAGGCAGTGACCAAGACGAGTCAGTTAAAAGGTTGCTCTGCCATCGGGTGAAGATTCACAGCTGGACAAGCACTGCCAACGTACACTTCCATACTGACTGAGTACAGCTGTCTTCTCAAAGCCCTTGTTATCTTACTCCTTAGTCTGGCATAGGTTCTAATTAATTCCTTTTGACTAACGATGTGGTTCCTGTCCCTCCAAGTGGCATTCAGAAGCTGTCCACCATTAGATTTACCCCTTCCCATTCTAGTCGTGATGAATTCTTCTCTTCCTTGTGTGTGCTCCATATTCATCACCTCGGCTGGCTGATTGCCTAACCCACTTATAATGACCAGCCCCATTCTCTCGAATCCTCTTGTGAAGTCCTAACCAACATGTGCATGAACATGCACATTTATCCTGAATTGCACTTGCTTGCCAGCCTCTATGATCCGGCGTCTCGTTATGAAGCATCCATCATAGCCAATCACAGATTTTAGTCATACACCTGTTTTTCTACATTTCTCTTTTGTGAGAAACTGGAGGGTGTGGATGCAGGCTAACTCATCTTTACATCCCACGCACTGTCTGTCACATATAAAGCTCTAAGAGCTCTACTTGAAAAGGCAAGACTAGATAGAGCCTGGCTTGACTCTGTGCTATTAACACTATGCCTCTGGGAAGGCCTTTACCCTTCATAAGCCTCCAAATTCCTCACTTATAAAGGAGATAGTGATAATACCCACTTTGGAGATGAGTTTGACAGTAACTGAAATTGCCCCAGTAAAACACTGCATAGAAACTGGCATGTAACAGGCTCTCAGTAAACACCTGCTGGATGAAATGTCTGCAAACGTATTGCTTCTCAGGTTATCTGTAGCCTCCTTCCTCCAGGCAAGAGCCTGCCATCCTTGCTGGAGAGTGAGAGAGGATGTAGAAATTCTAATTATTTGGTGCTATGGACAAGTTCTGTTGTTAATTAAGCAAGGCTGCAGTATCGGAGCATCCAGGAGAATATCTGAGGGACTAAAAGCCTTGCAGAAGATGCAGGTTTGGACAGCATGATGATGAGCATGTTGCCTGTGTGGCTTGCTGACTGGTCCTAAGGAGCTGTGAACATATAAAGAAACAGGCACAGAAAGGTCACATCTCTGTCTCTGGCAAAGATTTGTTGAATAGGTCTAGTCAGAGTTATGTATAGCTGTTATCTAACCCAACTTCCTGGGTGGCTCAGATACACATAAAGGGAAAGTTTTGTTTTGTTTGTTGTTTTTTTTTTATTAACTCTTCTGGTTTTGTGGCTACTTGTATGTAAAAATGTATTTAATTTTTGCTTAGCCCTGTTCAAAGAGTTAGCAGTGATGAGCCTGTAAGTGTGGCCCATCTTTTACCATTTACATATACCTTAAATGGAAGTGCATAGCAGAGTAGGCTGAGGTAATATTTTCTTTTTGTTTTAAATATAGTTTTGAAGAGGGGGAGGTATAGAGCTCTGTCAGTAAAGTGCTTGTTATGAAAACAAAAGGACCTGAGGTGGATCCCAGACTCACGTAAAAAGCTGGCCATAGACGTGTGCACTTGTAACCTCTTCACTGGAGACAGGTGGATCACACAGGCTCACTGGCCAGCCAGCCTGACCTAATTGGTGAGCTCCAGGCCAGTGAACGACCTTATCTCAATTGGGAAGAGAGGCCCCTTGGTCTTGCAAACTTTATATGCCTCAGTACAGGGGAACAACAGGGCCAAGAATGGGAGTGGGTGGGTAGGGGAGGGGGGAAGGTATGGGGGACTTTTGGGATAGCATTTGAAATGTAAATAAAGAAAATATCTAAATAAAGAAAACCAAAAAAAAAAAAACACCAACAAGGCTCCTGAGTAAAGATATCTGTGGTTATCATCTGATTTACACACCAAACACAGAAACACAGACACACACACCCCACATTCTCATACACACATACCACACATACTCATACACACATACACACACACCACACATACCACACCACGTGCACACACACACACACACACACACAGACACACACACAGACACACACACAGACACACACACACACACACACACACACACACACACCCCATACTTTAAAGTTTCCTTATTTCCACTCTCACTGTGATTTGCCCAGTCTGGGATCGGCCCCAGGCACATCTGTATCTTTCAAAAGCTGTCCAGATGTGCCCAGGAGTACCAGGAGCTTGCTTCTAGAGTGCCCCCACATGATCTGTTACAGACTAGAATCCCCACACAGCTGGTCCTGGTGGGGGGCAGCCTGTGGGAAGCACAGTGTGGCAGACTCTTGGTGTCTGTGCTGAAATGGGAAAGCCACCAAGTTAGCCACTTTGAAGGGAAAGAGAATCTGCGGTTCCATGAAAAGGCAAGTTTACTCTGCAGCCATGGCCCTAGTTAATGAGAGCAGACGCTGGGCTGGTTATAAATTGGGCATTTAGATGAAGAGGGAAGGGGTCGCCACTGTCAAGGTTCCTCTCCGTGTCTCATTTCGAGTTGCTGGAAAATGGGGGAGAGATATTGAACTGAAAAGAACCTCAATTCTCCAAGTGAAGGCTAAAGCCCAGAGTGGCTCTCTGAGAGGAGGAACGGCCAGAATGCAGACCACTTTAGAGTCAGTCTCCCTTCCAGCCCAGCAGGCCGATCATGTTACCTTTAACCTGAAACTTGTAGTGGATTCTCACTGCACTTGGACTGCCACCCAGACTCCACGACTGGCTTCCTGGCACCTCCATGTCTTAGCCTCCCCATCTCTAGCTCACTTTACCCCAGCTGCCTTCCCTGGAGCTCACTGTCAGTTTAGGACCTCACTATTCCCTCTTCGGGCTCATTTTCCTCACCATATGCCTCACAGCTCCTGCTAATCATTCAGGTCTCAGCTCAGATGTCATTTTAATGGTTCCTTGCTAGTACATCCTATAAAAAAGCGCTTCTCCCGGTGGCACCAGGAAACACATTATCTGGCGATCTTTGCTTTCCTCTAGAAGTGACTACTCCATGGGCTCCTCTCATTTATTTACTTAGTCACTTGCTTGTCACTTGTCTAACAGACATTCCGTGGGAATGCAGGCTGCCCGAGAACAGTCTTATTTGGTTCTGTATCTCTGGTGCCTAAATAAGTGCTAGGTGCAGTGTTAAGAGCTGGACAAATGATGGACTGAATGTATGAACGTAGAATCCAAACCTCAAGCCAGCTAACTAGGGTTCAGAGAGCTAGGATGCTAGACAACATAGTTTTTAATTGACTACTTTGCTATCTTATTTATTTATTTTTAGGTTTTGTTTTTGAGTCAGGGTCTCACTCTTGACAAGAATTCACTATGTAACCTATGCTAACCTTGAACTCACGGTGATTCTCCTGCCTCAGCCTTCTAAGTATTGGGACTACAGATGTTAGATATATTAGGTACTATGCTAGCTGAGGATGAAGTTTTAGTGACCCAGGGCCACTGACCAGGCCAATGACAGGAATCCTACAAGGCACAGGCAAGGAGGTTGTTGCTAAGCACAGTCTTACAGTCTTAGACCGTAGCATACAAGAAGAGAGCTAAGCCGCCTCCTTCTCTGGAGGAGCCTTCTCACAGCCTCTGAGGCAGAACCTGAGCCCAAGGGGTGGACACGTGTCCACCGGAGAAGGATGCCACCCACCCACTTTTGGCACATATCAGAAAGAGCGACCGACCGTACCGTTAACAAGATGTAGAAATCCACTGAGGTGTGACTCACAGAAATGTTCTCTCTGACCTTCTGCCCGCTGGGATGGAACACAATAAATTTTAAGATGTAGACATTTAGTGGGAAGTTTTCAGAAAGGCACAGTGATGAATGACTAACGGTGGGGTATGGCTGTGTGGAATGATGGACAGACAGACATACTCTCGTGTTCATGCACACACGTACCCTCGCCCACATGTGCATGTGGGCTTTCTCCTCACTTTTAGAGACCCTTTAAAGCATCATTTGCTGTTGAGAACTACCAGGAGCTGAATAATGTTTTTATCTAGTGTGACTTCAAGTGGCTACGGCAAAACACATCCTACCCTCCTGGGATCATCACTTATGAGCTCCCCCTCCCCCTCTTTCTCCTGCAGAGTCCAGCACAATACTCAGAACACAGTAGGTGTGGATGCTCAGATACACACTCGGTACATATCACTGCAGGAAAATATTTAGGATTTTCTCAGGTCATAGAAACAAGAAACATCCCCCAGGGCATAGGATACCTGCTCTCCTATGTGTCTAGTGGTATGTGCTCTCCCATAGTGTCTAGGAGCTGGAGAGATGGCCCAGTCAGTAAAACAAATGGTACACAAGCAAGGAGATCTGAAGTCAGATCCAAGAACCCACACCGAAAAGCCGGGTGTGGTGGTGTATGCTTATAATGCCAGTGTGGGACATGGAGATGGTGATTTCTGGGTGCTGGCTCCAGGCCAATAAGAGATCCTGTTTTAAAAATCAAGATGGATATGAACTAAGGAACAATACCTGGAGATGACCTCTGACCTACCCGCGTGTGCGCACGCGCGCGCACACACACACACACACACACACACGAGTGGGCTATATTTGTACAGAAGGTGTTGGTCCAATTTGGGGTGATGTTGGCTTATCATAAGAGGGGCAAGGTAGAAGTTTTCTCTAAGATTTAATTACCTATAGTTAAAAAAAAAGCCTGGGGCAGGGTTTCTCCCAGGTATATGAAAATCATTCCTTCTATGATCTGCAGATTCCCATGACCTTGAACTCACTGGTGATGGTATTGATTGCACCACCACCTTCGATTCTGCAGCAGCTGACAGCAGCCTCTCAGCTAACAGCTTTGGGGGTAAGGCTGGTTTCAGCCTCACAGGCATAGCTGGCTGACTTTGCAGCCATGAGAATGGGCAAAGGTTTGTGCAGAGCCATGTCATGCAGAGAGTTTTGATTCGGGGAAAAACAGATCAGCCTGAAACAGGCGAGGGGGAGAACACAGCCGCAGAAGGGTTTTCAGGCTCTGCAGGGCTGCTAGAACCACGTGGAGCAGACCTGAGCTAAGCGCTCTGCCTACAGAAGGCTGCATAGCAACAAGGGAGGAGTCCTCCAATCCTAACTTGAAGAGCTGGCCACAGACAGCAGTGGCATTTCCTCATCTGATTTTTATGGCGCCCTTCTCGTAAAGGGCAGTCTATGGTTTTATTTTATGTGGACTTGAACTACCTCAGTTAATTTTCAAAGTAGCAGCTGTTTAGTGCATGTAATTCAGATTTTCACAAACAACCGAGACATAGGCACATGTTACTTGAAGTCATTTGGCTAGTTAGTAACAGCACAGTGATTTGAACCCAAGGCTAGTGAAGACCTATGTAGACCTTTATAAAACTGCATAGCCCCAGATTTTTACCTTTTTACTAGCCATTGTGCCCGTGCCTGTCTTTTTTGCCATTGTTTGGACAAAGAGGCAGAGCCAAGGGCATGGGAGTAGATTTGCCAACTGGAGCTTGGCTAGCAGAGGTATAAACCTTCAACTGCATGCACAGTAACCAGGAAGAAGGCTCTGAGGAGAGGCCAGAGGGTATTCAAGTGGCACACAGACCACCTGGAAGCCACCACCTGGCCTTTTCTCATTAGCAATTGTCCAGGATTAGAAAGAAAAGACCGGAATGTGGAATTTACAAAGGGCTTGTAGAAGAAGGCACTTGGGGGACATCCAGGCTGCCAAGGGTGGTCTGACTCTTCAGTCAGAAAGCTGAGCAGCAATGGGCAGGGGATCTTGATTGCACAGATGACAAGCTGGCCCTTGATGTGGCTGAGCCAAAGAGAAAGGGTTGGAAGTGCCAGAAATGGAATATCAGTAGGAAATTTAAAAGTTGAATTTGAAAATCCAAAATGAAGGCAGTACTGGCAGAAAGAGACTTAGTTGTGCTGGCAGTGAGCCTGTGGCTTCCCAACCTTCCTCCCATTGTGATGGCCATAACCTTGGATCTGGAGAGTAACTCAAGTTGTGTGTTTTTAGCAGGAGAGAAACTAGGAGCCAATGCTGACCACATTTTGATAAAGAACCGATTTCCAAAGATGAGGAAAAGAAAGGGGAAAAATTTCAATTTTCAGGACTTAGCAAAGGGAGAAGAGAGGCTCCGAACGCTTCCTTGAGTCCCCATTTAAAATCGGCATGTGTTTTAATAGGCAGGAGCCTGTTCCAAAAAGCTAGGCTGCAAGAAACAGACTGTTGGCTTATTTTCCTAAATCAAGTTAAGCTTGGCTCCAGGCTACTTAACAGGGCTGGAGAGAGGTTTGCGTGAATGGTGTGTATGCATCTAGAATAGCTTTATTGATTTATACTTGACACAGAATACAACTCACCCATTTAAAGTGTGAGATCCATTGCCTTTTAGTGTGTCTGCAGGGTGAGGAAGCCATCGCCACAGCCAATGTTATATTTTCATCCCTGCTAACTGAGACTATACCCTTTATCAGCGTGTATCCCCTTCTTCTCTGTTCCCTAAGAGACTGCCAGTCTCCTTCCTGTCTGTGTGGGGCTGCTTCTTCACTTAGGCACGCTTACTCCTCCCTCTGCTGCTTTCAAGGTTCATCCATGTTGTAGCATATTGTACAACTTCACTCCTTGTTTTGTTTCCAGACAAGAAGTCCCTGTATATTTCTGATACTCGCTTTTATAGCCCAGGCAGACCCTAGACTTCTTAGAAGCCTCCTGCTTCAGCTTCTAGAGTGCTGGGATCACAGGCATACACCACCATACCTGACTCCCCCCTCCCCCATGCCTTCTTATGTCCGAGTAGTATTCCATTAGGATATGTGTATTAGGGTTTTTTTTTGTGTGTGTGTGTCACAGAACTTATGGAATGCTTCTATATATTAAGGGAATTTTTTGTAATGACTTACAGTGTGTAGTCCAACTAACTCAACAGTGGGCAGCTGTGAATGGGAAGTCTAAGAATCTAGTATTTATTCAGTCCTGAGAAGCTAGTTGTTTAAGATGGATCACAGGTGTGCCCTCCATTTCTGGATTGTAGTTCACTCATGATGTAGTCAAGTTGACAACCAGGAATTGCCATCATAATATAATATGCCTTACCAAGTTTACCCATTCTTCAGTTTGATGGACATTTGGGTTGTCCTAACAGTCATCTCTTTGGTGAGTCTATAGAATTGTAATTCCTGGGTAATATGCTAACTTTGTATTTGTGGTGTTATTATCTCAAGGTTGTGGCAGAATTACAAGAGCTTGTTAGGAATTTAGAGGAAGGATCTCTTGTCTTCAGTCCACAGGGACAGCCAGCCCATCGTGCTCAGTGTCCAGGTTTGTTCTGCTCGACCCGTGTTCTCCTAGTCGCCCGGCCAGCCTCTGCGCTACAACTGCCACTGTTTGCCAAGGCTGAGTTCCTTGTGGTTTCACTCCCTGGCAACAGTGTGCCCTGTCAGATGTCGGTCTCCCTCTTGGGTTGTCGAGGAAACAGATGACCCCTTGCTGCATCCACCTTCACTTAATCTGCCATCCAGCACTCACTTGTCTTTCCATAGTCATAAAAGCTTATTTTTTGGTGTTTATTTCAATTTAATGTTTTAATTTTTCTTTTAGAGTTTTATTTCATTTCGTTAGCATACATTAGTTCTACTTCACAGTGGGTTTATTTCATACATACGCATAATTTATTCTAATTGTATTCATCCCCTTCATTACCCTGTCTTTTTCTCCTCCCTCTGCTCCCTTCATCTTTCCAACAGATTCTCCTGTTTTCAAGAGTTTTTAATTTCTTTCCAACCTGATGAGTTGTTTACAGGATTATGAGCAACTTATCACTGGTGACCCTGATCACCACCCAGTGCCCCCAGCAGTTATTAGCTGCCTATGGTCTATCAGGGAGTAAGGTCTTATATTTTTCTCTTCACTCTTCACATATATGGTTCATGTGTGTGTACACATGTGAGAGTGGGCACACTCAGGCACACTGGGACATGGGAAGGCCAGTGGTTGCCCTTGGAATGTCTTTCCTCAGTTACATGCCACCACCACCATCACCATCATCTTCATCCTCCTCCTCCTCATCGAGCAGAATGTCTCCTTCTGAAGCTTTGCCACTGACTGGCCAGCAAGCCTCTGGGGTTTGCCAGTCGCTGCTCCTCTGGCATTTGGATCACTTGCGTGCACCTGCATGGCTGCCTCTAGCAGGTGATGTGCATAGGCAGAGTCTTCAGGAGATGAGGTAACAGCCAGAGTGGCATGGTGACCATGGCAGAGGGAGTCAGCAACATTGTGGAGGCAGAGGGGGAGTTCACTGCAGCAGGAGCAAGAGGGCGGGTGTTCTGTGCTCTGGGCTCCTCCACCTCCTGTTGCTGTCTTCTGTCTGAGACGTTTACTTGGCAATTTGGTTTTGGTCTTTGAAACTCAGAAGTGATTTTTTTGGAGGTCAGACACTGTCCATACCTTGAGGGTTACATCTGACTTCATTTTTGGTGGCTCTTAGCAAAGGTGAATTCCTATTTGCGTTTCTCTGAGAATGTTTTTTTTTTGTTTTCTTAAAAATTACTATGTTTTTATTTCTATTTTTAAAATTATGATCATTTCAGATTTAAATTTTGAAGGTAGGTGGCAAATCTCTTCTGTGAACTTTGGATTAAGAAACCTGGTAGGAGGATTGGCGGTGCTGTCAATTATCCAACCTCCTACTCAGTGCATGCAATAAACTTTCTGTTCTTCTATACAGAAAACAAAAAACAAAAATGCCTGGTAAGTATCAACCTTTCCGGACCCCTCCCTCTTTTTCCATCCTGATTCTGAACCTAATGCTGACGCTGTGTTCTTCTGAGCGCTGATCATCTTTCAGATGAGTGCTGTCTTTGACCACTGCCTTGTTCAATTCTCAGGACTGGTACACTTCTTTCCTTCCTCCCCCTTCCCTTAGCCACACAGGGTAGACTCCGTGCCTTCTCTATCAGAGGCAGTGTAGTATGGATGTGAATAAGGTCTCTGCGGTTCTACACCAGACCCACCACTTAGTCAGGGTGACCCTGGCTAACCACTTACGCCTCTTCGGTGCAACCTGGCTTCTCTAATGCTGAGATGATAATGGAAGAGCTATGGTGACGTTGAGATGAGGGCTTTGCACAGTGCCCAGCAGAGGCGAGCATCCCATAAATGTTAGCTTCAGTAGTAAGTGAATGGACAAAGAAAACGTGTGCGTATGTATACGATGGGCTTCCGCTATCAGGAGTGAGAATGTGCCATTGTCAGGAAGACCGATGCAACTTGAGATCATGGTAAAGTAAGCCAGATTTAGAAAGACAAGAATCACGGGCTTTCTCTCACACACAGAATGTAGAAAGAAGCCCTGAAAGTGGAAAGGGTGCTATTAGGAACGAAGAAAGGGACCAGGAGGTGGGAGGAGGGGGGCGGGGAGAGGAGTGTGCATTTGGTCAAACTGTCATTATACTCATATATAAAAAGGTCACAATGAAACCCATCTTTCTGGACAACTAACATATACTAATAACATGTTCAAAAAATATCAGCTGCAGGTGTGTTTGTTGTTGGAGTCTTGCTTTGTGGTAAAGTTATAAATAGGGCTTCCCTGTTCCTGCTGTCAGCCCTACTCTAGGGTTTATAACTGTATCATGCATTCATTACTTTGCTGCCTCACCTCGCTTTGATAATGTATTTCTCCCTGCATCTTTAAAATAAGTAGATACACATCACACCCCTCTGGCTTTGAAGAAGCCTCAGCCTCACATCCCAGTCACGGCCAGTGTTTCAACCTCCCTTTGTTGCTTTGATTCTACCATGCTTGGGGTCTTCTCCATCTCACAGGACAAGTGGCTTGTTTTAACCTGTTTACTTTGATGTGGCCCTGGCATGATGGAGATATGGCTTCTTTTTTGTTGCCACCCATAGCCTAGTGACTTAAACTATAGGACCCCTGCTTCTGTAGATGAAGAGTTCCTGTCTTCACACAATCTGTCCGTTGACATCTGTGTCTTCTAAGCTTGGCTTTGGAGTCATCCTTTGCTTTGATTTATTATTGTTTCACGGTTTGGGGGTTTTATTTGGAAGGAGAAATAGTGGGCTTTGGTTTAACAAATTAGGTTCAGAAGAAATTTCCTGTGAGTGCTGATAGATGATATAAACACCAACTACTTACACAAATGATTTGCATGTTAAATTAAAGTACTTACAGGCAGTTGTGTTTGTAAAACAGAATATTCAGAATAATATTTTCTTAGAGCCTGTTAAGCAATCTTTGGTGGTAGAGTCACCATGAAAGCTTTTTGTTTGTCGTTTCAGGAAGGTCAGATCATCACATGAATCAGCTCCTATGTCTAGCAAGTCTTCTACCATATTTCAAATGTCAAGGTCTTTCCAGTTTTTTAAAAAATAAAAATAAAAAAGTCTGTGGCTAGCAGAGTTAAGGAGCCGCCTGCTACACTCAGTTTCTGATGGCGTTTGGATATGTTGTAAAATCTGATTATGAAAGACAGAGCAGGTATTTCAACCTTCTCTGAGCCAAGACTTCCTTTAGCCCACTAGTTCTTAACTGTCTCATTTATGTGAACCACTACATTACCATCAAATACTTTATGGACCCATGAAAGCAAGTGGCTTTTGGCATTTCCAACGGGGCCTGGACATGATGGATATCAGGCAGCGTTATGTGGATCTCCATAGCGATTGGGTATCCACTCAGCCATAATAAATTGCACTTTGTCACTCTGCCTTGGTCTTTAGGAGGCCTGCTGCTGGAGAAAAGATAATATCTAATAACGAGAAGGTTACTTGTTCGGCTAGGTGTCACACTCTGGAGCTCAGCTTTCAGAAAGGGTGGCCGTGATTGAGAACCTCAGCAAGTCAGTCCACTTCTCAGCTCCACTGCGGACTATCCAAAGCGCTTGTGGATTGTGACTGACACTTTGCAGGAGTCAGGGCCTCATGGAAGGGTGCAATGCACTGAACAAGAGGTCTAGGCCACTAGGTGGATGCCATTGGTAAGAAAACGAGCCCTGGAGGTAGGAGCCATAGTATATCGATTTTACACTCTTAGCACCTAGCACCCAGAGGCCTTGAATGTTTACTGACCGAATGAAATTTTGGAGAATGGGCTGTTCTAAGTAACACTGTAGAATTTCCATTTTGGCGGCTGTTTATTCCCAACTCTGCTCGAGGAAATGAGCTGAGCTTTGGCTTAAAAGCTTTTTTTTTTTTTTGGAGTCTCTTGGGAATCCTCAAGACAGTAACAGTTGGGTCTCATCCTCCTCATTTTGGGTTAAGTAGCCTGGTGCAGTCTCAATCACAAGCTCATGAGTTTCCCTGTTTCCTGTCAGAATTGAGAACACCTAAAAGGAATATGGCTTGGTGGGTGACTAGACTAAGACACAGTATGATGGACCACATATAAGTTAGGATCGAATGGGGGAAATCTGATGATAAGCGGTTGCCTTACCAGCTGTGAAGACTTTGTCTCCCGACTGACTTTCTTTTGCCATCCCTTGGAGGAAGAATGCCACTACAGTCCATCAGCTGGGTACCAAGAAGCTTCGATGCTGACCCATCTTTCCCTCCCTCCCTCCCTCCCTCCCTCCCTCCCTCCCTCCCTCCCTCCCTCCCTCCCTCCCTCCCTTCCTTCCTTCCTTCCTTCTTTTATTTTTTGTTTTTTGTTTTTGTTTTTCAAGACAGAGTTTCTCTGTGTAGCCCTGGCTATCCTGAAACTCACTCTGTAGACCAGGCTAGCCTTGAACTCAGAAATCTGCCTGCCTCTGCCTCCCGAGTGCTGGGATTAAAGGCGTACGCCACCACTATCCGGCCTGACCCATCTTTCTATGAATGTGATCTTGTGAGCTGTGGTCTTGTCACCAAGTTTGATGGGTATGGAAGTTGAGGAACAGAAAGGCAAATTAGCCTATCTAAGGTTTCTAGCCAGGACAGAGCAGATCTGGGGTTCCAGCTCAGAGAGACTGGTTCCTAATCACCAAGTCACATGTGTGTTTCTGGAACAATCACTTTTACTTTTAAAGTGTTCGTCTTTAAGAACCTGCCTTGCCTGTCTTAGGTACCGTGCTGTTCTCAGCTTTATTTTCTACGTGTGATCAGAGTGGATGACTTGTATAAGGTCATTCGGCTCATGTGCCACACTGTTTGGATTTGAATTGGATCCTGACTCCTGAAGCCAGTTGTCTGCCCTTCCTTCCTTCCTCCCTCCCTCCCTCCCTCCCTTCCTTCCTTCCTCCCTCCCTCCCTCCCTCCCTCCCTCCCTCCCTCCCTCCCTCCCTCCCTCCCTTCCTTTCCCTTTTTGGGACACATCAAAGTTTACATTTTCATATTAATGATGTTGTTAAATCCCCACAAGAACCCTGTCAGGTGAGTTGTAAGTAATTTGAACATGCAGTGGCCAGCCGTGGTTAAGTGATTCTAGCCATTATAATAGGTGGATTCTGGAACCTCTCTGACTTCCTGTCTTACTTTGAGCTACTGTAACGAAGTATCATAGATTGGGTGTCTCAAGCAGCAGGCACTTAGTTTGCAGAGTCTGCAAGCTGTCAGGGAGTGAACATGGTATTGCTTTTCTCATTGCTGTAGCAAAATACCAGACAAAAACAATGAAAGGAGAGGAGGTTCATTTCGCCTCACATTTTTCATCAGAGTAACATGGGCTGGGTGGCTGCTGCTGCTGCTGCTGCTGCTGCTGCTGCTGCTGCTGCTGCTGCTGCTGCTACTGCTGGTGGTGATTTAAGTGGCCTAGCTGTGACAATGGGATCACAATGTTTGAGAGAAAGCAGAAAGGCTGAGCTAGAGCTAGGGTTAGACACAAGCCTTACCATCAGTAAATGGTCCTTCAACTGGTGACCCACTTCAATACCTTCTGTCTCAAGGGTTCGATAGTTTCTCAAGATGGCATTGTCACCACCCTTCCCTAGCTGGGACAAGGTGTTCAAGACCATGATCACACTGGGGGTGGAAAAGCGTATTTCATACTCAAGAGTCGGCTCCTGACAATAGTCTTCTTGCTGTGGGGTTGTATGGGCTTTGCCCAGTATACAGCAGGCAATGGCTTAGGGGAGGGGCACATCTCTTTTTTGCTTCTTCTAAAGCTGCTAATCCTATCATAGGGGCCTACCCTCGACACCATCTCACTCTAGTTGTTTCCCATTCGCTCTGTCTCCTAACACATCACACACACTTTGTGCTCCCTAACCATACAGAAGGAGTTTATGTCTCACATTACAGGAATGACATTTCCCAGGCAACGTTGGCAGTGCTTATAATGAAGGTGATGTTGGCTTGTTGCATATAGTCATTCAGGACCCAGGCTGATGGAATTGCTGCCATCTTTATCCTATAGTTCTCAGAGTGATCCTTGATATTGATATGGGAGAAGTCCATGGGAGGTTTTGTTAGGCCAGACCTGGAAGTGGCAAATCTGTATTCTGTGTTTCCATGGCCGGACTTTCCACAGCTGCTCCAAATAGAACTATGCTATGTTCCTGCCAGTGTGTGTTAGGAGACAGAGCCCATGGGTAACAGTTGAGCTCCTGCAAAATGTAGCCCATCTGTGTGCTCAGGGAGGAAGGAAAGTGGATCTGGTGGTCACTGGTCGGGATCTGCTACAGTAGTTAAAAGTAACAAAATATCAACATTATTAGTTATTGTTTGGTCAGTGACCTAGACAATCATGCACTATTATCTTCCCAGAAAGGGAAACTGAGGGAGGAAATGAGTTGCCCTGGTCTCAGGGGCAGGTGGAATCCAAGGAGTCAGTCTACCTAACTACTCAATACAGTCTTATCTTTCCAGGCTAAGCAGGGAGAGCAGGGTTCCACTCTTATATTTTGGCCATTAACATTTTTGTCATTAGTAGTACAATGCAGGACTTGGGAGATTAGGCAGCTAAGAATGTGGCACGGGGCGGGGAGGGAGAGGGCAGGTATGGTGAGGCATGTCTGTAACCCCAGCCACTCAAGAGGCCGAGGCAAAATATCCCGTGAGTTGGATACCAGCCTGGACAACACAGGGAGTTTCTGACTTACTTATCTGTTTTCATTATGGCTTCCCCATTTGTTCCCAGAGTATGTTAGTGGCAGCTGCCGTTAGGAATGTTAGCAGGGGACTCAGGTGTTTGCCTTATCCTTGCCATTGAATAGCGTGCTTTCTCGAACTCTAACATGCCCAGAATCACCAGCATTTAACTTCATTAAAATGCAGATGGCCTTTCCAGGATGGGGCCTGGGATTCTGCACACTGTGCCCACAGTTAATGCCATGCTTTAAGTGGCAAGAACCTGGCACTGTGTATCAAACAGAACGGGCGATCTCCTTTTCAGGGGTTTGGGTCTTTCATTTTACCCCTGCCACCTCTTATTGTATTTCATAGCAGTTAATGGAGTAAGTGCCTGTCCCCTCAATTGGAATCTGAGATTGCAGAGGACTGCCACCATTTATTGAAAGCTCTGATGTCTGGCTTAGCTTCTGATTCATCATAGTCACCAGATCTATGTGATCTGAATAGATGAGCAAGGACCACAGGGCCACCATCTTGAAGCACTTGCTGTCAAGGGCAGGGCACATATAGGGTGCTATGTTCTCTGGCCATCAACAGTGACAGTACGTATGCTTTTGATTCTTTTGGGTCCTATGGCACCACAATATGTTGTCAGACCAAAGAGTAGTGGAGTTTATACAAAGGTGTACGAATAATGTTAACTTGGGGGAGCGGGTATTTGACCTACACAATCCAGAACATTCCAACTTATAAAGAGGGAGGAGCTGCGTTTCCTGTTTGGTTGTTTCCATATGTTACTAAGTTTTGAATCTGGAGGTAAACATGCATCCCAAATAAAGCAAGCAGTATCTGAAGCACACACTCTCGCCAACAAATCCATTTCGTGTTCTCAACATGAGTTCTGCTTTTCTTTTTCTTTTTTCTTTTTTAATGTGCATGTGTGCTCATATGTGTGGGTGCATATGTGCCTTTCATTTTGTTTCAGACAGGGTCTCCTCTTGTTCTCACTGTGTATAGCAGGCTAACTTGCCTGGTCTCCCATCTTGTAGAAGGATGGTAATGTGTGCTATCATGTCTGGCTTTACACGAGAACTCGGGCCCTCTTATTTGCACAACAAGCACTTTATCTCCTGAGCTATCTCTCTATCCTGTGTTCTTCTAAAATAACATTGTATCTCTGGGGCTATGGTTGTCTAAAATGAGAATGGCACTGCTCTGATTTGTAAAGACATCTTTTACTTCAAGCAACTGGCCCTTTAGATTGTCTTGATTCTGACCAGTGGCAAGCCACTGTCAGAAATAAAAACAACAGGGCTGTCAGGTGTTGAAGCAGAGGGGTGATTCTTGTCAGAGTTTCAAGTAGCTTAGAGGCAAGACCTATCTAGACAGGGGAAAGTCCAGGGATGGTGTCAGCCCAGGCAAGGAGAAGGTAGAATATCCCGTGAGCAGTCTGACCTTTTGTTAGGTCTCAGACTGTCTCATCAATCTCTGGAGGAGCGATGCAGCAGGTGGACCTGGCATCACATAGCCTTAGCTATGTGAAAAGCTAGGTATACTTGTGTGAACCTGTAGCTCCAGCACTTGAAGAGATTGAGATGGGAGGATAACGGAGGCTTGCTGGCCATGAGCCTACCACTAAGTTCAGAGAGATATCAACCTTGTCTCAAGGAAATAAAAAGATCATTGAGCAGGACATTCGATGTCCTCTTGTGGCCTTACCACATACATAGGTGTATGTGTATACTTTGTGCATGTACAGATACACACGCAGACAGACAGACACACAGACCTCAAAATCTCTTGGAATTTACCTCTGAAGAGGAAGATGCATGCACTCTTTTGTATAATTTTAGCAAGTTTAAGCTATTTTTGATTCTTAGACTAAAGACTCTTGGAGTGAAGAATAGGGTGTGGATAAGATGGGACATGACTTAGAGAGCTTTACTCTGTCTCCCCGCCTGTCCCTTCCCTGTCACATGGATTTGACCCATGAGCCTGTCACAGACTCAACTTGTTGCCACATGGTCTGCTCAGAGGAAACCTCTTCACTTCTTTTCAAACACTGAGAGAAGCTCAAGGACAGTCAGTGATGTCAATAGGTCACCTGCCTAGGTCACCATGTTAGTTTTGCTTCCTTAACAAAATAAGATTTATTATTGCCCCAGGCTTGGGTGCTGTGTCTCTTTCAAAGCCATTCTCCACACTCTGTCCACTATCCCATCAGCCTGCAGCACTGTGACCAGGTAAATACCACATTGTGTCAGAGGATGGTTCCCAGCACTGGTCAGAGTAGGTTTTGTGTTTTATTAACAGGAGTGTTTGGTGTAATCGGGGAGGGGAAGACTGTGGCATCGTCCAGAGGACGGTTTTCTTCGAGAGTGATGCTATGCTTTGGTCATGATTTCTAATGGAGAGGTGCCAAAGGCAAGATCTTGTATGATGTGATTTGCATCTCTAGTTCCTGAAAATGAGGATAGAGGCCTAGAGACCCCCACTCCCCCTAGGGCTTGGCTCAGCACAGCCAACCGTGAACTCTTCATCTAAGCTCATTAGGGACAATGGAAAACTTGACTATGCACATTCATCTTAGGTTGAGACATTTCACACCTATTGACAGGGTCCCTGGTCAGTGGTAAAGCATGATCCTGATAAAACAGAGTTCTAGGATCATGATTGCTGTCTCCTGTGAAGGCGTAAAAACACCTTTTGCCCATGAGTTAAATTATTACTGTTACATGGAATGGAGGGGAATTGGCACTTTGCCTGTTGAACATCTGCTTTCCCTCCTAAGAGTACTGATTGTCTCCTTTTAGGGGAATTAGCTCTTCCCTCATGCTGCAGCCTGGTGGGCCTGGAGAGAGGTACCCTGACCTCTAACCACAGAGAGAGCTTGCAAAGCAAATTAAGCCAACACGACCCCGCCTCCCTGAAACATGCGTTCTCCACAGACTCAGGGACTGAAGACTGGAGAGACCACAGGAGCAGCAACATCCAGGGTCAGTGATACCAAGTGTGGTTTGGATAATCATGGTCCCCATAGGCTCATAGCTTTACATGCCTGGCCACCAGTGAGTGGCTTTATTTGAAAGGAGTAGGAGATATGTCCTTGTTGGAGGAAGTTTGTCACTGTGGGTGGGCTTTGAGGTTTCAAGAGGAAGCCTAAGCCAGGCCTAGTAGCTCTCTTTTCCTGCTGTCTGAAAATTTGGGGTAGAGCTCTCAGCTACTTCTCTGTCTGTGTACCACAATGCTCCCCGCTATGAAGAAAATGGACTTAACATATCTGGGTGGTGGTGGCACACATCTTTAATACCAGCATTCAGGAGACAGAGTCAGGTGGATCTCTGAGTTTGAGGCCAGCCTGGTCTACATTGCGAGTTTCAGGACAGCCAGGGCTATACAGAGAAACCCTGTCTGAGGCCAGGGGTGGGGGAAGAAGGAAGAAGAGGAGGAGGAGAAGTGGGGAGGCTAAACCTCTGAACCTATAAGCCAGCCCTAATGAAATGCTTTCTTTTATAAGAGTTGCTATGGTCATGGTGTCTCTTCACAGCTAAGACACCAGAGTCTCCGAGAAGGGGGTCAACATATCAACATTCTCCACAAACTTAAAGCTCTCCCCTGATGTTCCCTGCATACCCCTAGCGTAGAGCCATTGCTGAAGAGAGCACCCTTGGTTTCCATGACTAAGTCTCCACTCCTCCTGTTGGGTTCCGACTCCCTAGAATTCTTCCTTGAAGTGTTTGGATTGTTTAAATTAACCAGAGGAGCTGGTTTTATTCCTTGTAGCAAATGACCTAGCATTGAAAAGAAAATGTGAGGACTTGTTCTGCTCTGAACCCAGTGTGCGTAAGCTGCTTTCCAAGGGAAACCCAGACAAATGGATTTGGAGGCTTAAAGCCAACAGATATTTTTTCTTTCCTCATAGAAAAGCCAAACCCACTGGTGGATGGTAAGCCCATTATTCCACTGACACAAAAAGTGGGGAGTTACGTGATATTAGGAATTTGGGGGGATAAGAATCCTTGGAAGACTTAACATCTCCTTCTCTAGACGTGCCAGGGCTAAGTTGATATGCAGTCAAACAGCTACTTCCAGGCCGCAGACACATGTAAGCCGGCCTTCCCCAGAGAAGGCTGCCAGCTGGAGGGCCTGCTGGGTGTTCCTAGAGTTTCCTAGTAGCACAGATTTCTCCTGTTGGCATCACAGGAGGGGAAATGGTATTTTACAGATCAAGTGTGTCTGTGTAAGTGGGTCAGTAAAAAACCTCAGTTTTCTAAAAACTTGATGGTGTTGCAGATGTGGGGAGGGGCTCTCTGGATGGACGCTTCTCTCCTGAGTGTTGGTTTGAATTTCAGGCTCTGGGCAGGAGAGCTCCATGCAGCATCTCTGTGAGCAGAAAGAATGT
Organism: Mus musculus; assembly: GCF_000001635.26. Lineage (NCBI taxonomy): Eukaryota > Metazoa > Chordata > Mammalia > Rodentia > Muridae > Mus > Mus musculus. Next base: position 104,305,672 of record NC_000068.7, on the reverse strand, counting down.
AATCTGGTGGGCCATGCTGTGAATAATTTATCTGCATTTACAGTCACATCACTTTTAATCATGGTCAAATGTGAAGCAGAGTGATGTTGATAGGAAAGAAACACATTTTCTTGTTAAGTACTAAGATAGTAGGGCTATACCTCACTGGGAAAATAAAAAGAAAATTCACACACACCAGGCCTTGGGGATTCTTGTTAAGTGTGTTAACCTTCTTCTTAAGATGCTCTCAGAGATCAGAAGTTACGATGGCAATTGTCACTTTAAAACTGTTGGTTTTCTCCACCTAAAGTCATAGGCCCTGAAGGCACTGGCCTTCTTCCTGAGATCTGTGATGCAGGGGTGGGAGGTAGGGGGTGGGCTAGGATCCCAGAGTCTCCCAGTTGAAAGGAACCAGAGGAGACACCTGAGTAGCTGTTTGGGGAGGGCCAATCCCTTCTGCAAACATGCTTTCTAGACCCAATACACTCTTCAGATTAGCACCCAAAGCACAACTCTGAACTTTATACCCAGGCATGTTCTTCTTTTCTCAGTGTGAATAGCTTCCAAACCCACTCCACTGTAAGCATCTCCACTCCCAGCATCCACACTGTCAAAATCCCCACTGTCAGTATCTCTACTGCCAGCATCCCCACTGCCAGCATCCCCACTGTCAAAATCCCCACTGTCAGTATCTCTACTGTCAGCATCCCCACTGCCAGCATCCCCACTGTCAAAATCCCCACTGTCAGCATCCACACTGTCAAGATCTCCACTGCAAGCATCTCTACTGTCAGCATCCCCACTGTCAGCATCCCCACTGTCAAAATCCCCACTGTCAGTATCTCCACTGCCAGCATCTCCACTGCCAGCATCTCCACTGTCAGCATCTCCACTGTCAGCATCCCCACTGTCAAAATCCCCACTGTCAGTATCTCTACTGCCAGCATCCCCACTGCCAGCATCCCCACTGTCAGCATCCCCACTGTCAGTATCTCCACTGCCAGCATCTCTACTGTCAGCATCTCTACTGTCAGCATCCACACTGTCAAGATCTCCACTGCCAGCATCTCTACTGTCAGCATCCCCACTGCCAGCATCCGCACTGTCAGCATCCACACTGCTAGCATCCCCACTGCCACTTACCATATCTTGTTAGGCCATGGTTGTGATTTGTTAACAGCTTATCTAGTGGTATTGATGAGCTCTATTTCAACTGAGAGACGCCCATAAATAATGTGACGATCAATCAAGGAAATTCTCAATGTCAACTCGGTGCCTTCACATGCATGAGCACCTACATGCACTTACATGTGCATGTGCAACTGTACACACATGGGTAAGCACACATGAAAACACTCATAGACACAGGCATGCATACCACATATATGCAAAAAAATTCTACCCCAGTGGTTTTATGATATATCTCAGAATAAAACTGGGCATCAGCAGAGTAAGGGCCAATACACAGCCCCAACCCTCTAAAAGTGACTTGGATGCCACATCCAAACATACCTTTGTTAAGGAGCAAGTGACATGCCTTTGAATAAAACTGAGGTGCATTGCAGCTTAGATAACACCCAATTGTTTTTTAAAGCAGTTCTAGAGCATGAGACTTTCAAAGAAACTTACTTGATTGGGTGCAGTGGTTCACACCTTTAATCCCAGCCTTCAAGAGGTAGAGGCAGAAGTCTCTGTGAGTCTGTGGCAGCCTGGTCTACATAGAGAGTTTCAGGCCAGGCAAGGCTATATAATGAGATCTCATAAAAAGTTAAAATAAAATAAATTAATTATAATCACAGCAGATTTAAGAAAAAAAAACAAAGGACCATAAAATTTCTTAAATAATCTCTACTTTGTTCTTTCTTAGTATTTGTAAGAGTAGAAGATTATAATTATAACCTCTTAACAATTTCTTTCTTCGTTATACTAAAAAACATAACTCTAAAGTTATAAAGAATAATGCAGCATAAAAGCCATATATTCCATCAGCATAAATACATTTTTAGTTATTTAACCTTACTTTAAATTTATCCATGAGGAGTGTGTTGAATAAATGTGTGCATACAAACTAAATGCCATTTAGAAACTATGTCATTAAGCTGGGTGTGGTGGCGGACTCCTTTAATCCCAGCACTCGGGAGGCAGAGGCAGGTGGATTTCTGAGTTCGAGGGCAGCCTGGTTTACAAAGTGAGTTCCAGGACAGCCAGGGCTATACAGAGAAACCCTGTCTTGAAAAACCAAAAGAGAAGAAAAAAAGAAAAGAAAAGAAAAGAAGAGAAGAGAAGAGAAGAGAAGAGAAGAGAAGAGAAGAGAAGAGAAAAGGAAAGAAAAGAAAAGAAACAAAATGAAACGATGTCATTTAGGTAGCATCTGTTGTTGCCCCAGAGTGTCAGACCCTGATGTTCATTTGAGCAGAGAGCCAGACTGTCCTGGATTCAAATCCAGCTCTGTTATTTACTGTGATCATGATCTTGACAAGTCACATATGTTTGTGAGCCTCATGCCCTCCCTGTGCAATGCATGCCATCAGAGGCAACCTGCTGACACCCTTTGTGAAGATTAAATAAGAATCTATACAAAACAGGTTTAATGGCTTCTGAAAGGTCCTCAACCAGGATTAATTTTAACACAGATTCCTTGTTAATGGGATTAGGAATGATGTCAAGGTATGTTGGTAATGTCTGGAGACTTCCAGGGATCTTCCCTGCACCCCTGGTCTCACAGTCATCCACAGAGCTCAGACTCTCTCTGGCTCCCTTCTTTCTAGCCTTTTCTCTTTGTCCTCACTGACAGAATGGCCAGTGGCTCCTTCTCTTATTAGAATATGATGTGTGGTTTAGCTTACTTAGATCCAGCTGGCTGAACTCTTTATACTCTTCTGATAAATTTAGTTCCTCGGAGGTACAATAGAAAGGGCTTTATCATGTTGATATGGTTTAGGGCCAGCTTAGATGGCTCAAGTAAAAAAGTGAGGTCATATAACTGAGTTTCTCAATTCTTGTTCACCTGTCTGTCATCACTGCTAACCTAAGCATCCTCATGTGTGTGTGTGGGGGGGGGGAGGGTCTTAGGTAGTTTGTGCCCTTATGTAGAAGCTTGCTTTCTTCAAACAAGAAGGCAGAAGACCTTGAAAGCCTGGCTTCAGGAGTCCTGGAACATCTCACCCAACATATTTTACAAGTCCGAGCTATACCAAGCCTGGCCCAAATTTTAAAAAAAGAGAGAGAGAGAGAGAGAATATGTGTATACAAGGAGCAGAGAAACAGAGGCCAGTCATCTTTGGGAGCGCTCTAACAGTGAGAAAGTTTCCATTCTAATTTTTCAAAGGAGTGAGGAGAGGGAATGGATTCTTTACACATGGTGTACTTTCCACCATACCATACCTGGATCCCTTTGTGTGTGTGTGTGTGGGGGGGGGGAGTGGTGAGGGAAGAGAGAAGAGGAGGGAGAGGCCATCGGTTGATGTTGGATATCATCACCAGTTGCTTCTCCACCTTATATTTTTAGACAGTTTCTCACGGAACCTGGACCTCTCTGATTGGCTAGACTGCCTGGCAAGTCAAACCCAGGGATCTTCTTGTCTCTTGCCTTCCCACCCCCAACCCCCTCCACCCTCCACCCCACCCCCTCCATCCCCCACCCCACCCCCTCTCCACCCCCCACCCCACTCCCCTCTCCACCCCCCACCCCACTCCCCCCTCCCCGCCCCCATGCTGGAATTTTCTGCATGCACCACTGTGCACAGCTTTTATGTGGATTCTGGGGATCTGGACACAGGTCTTCATGCTGGCACAGCAAGCATTTTACTCACTGGTCCTCCTAACTAATCAAGAAAGATGGCAGCTGGGTGAAGTGTTGACCCTTATGACTTCCAAAGAGCCTGGTAAGGAGCTCAACAGGGCTTGACCTCAAAGGGTAGCTCTAAGAGCTTAAACACGTGCAGCCTTTGCTGAGCCACGGTCTTCAAGGGTGGAAAGTCAAAACTGCTGCACAGAGGAGGCCGTCCTCTCCAGCTAAGGTCTTGGTTGTTTTCTGCAGCTTATTTTAGCAAGAACGCCTCTCCTCTTACTCAGGGGCTGAGCAGATTCAGCTACTATCTGAGCACCTCCCTGCTTCTGTCTCCCATTTCTCAGGTGAACTTGGGTTGTTCTTTGGATGAATCTCAAGCAGCATCTGTTGCCCTGGGTAGCATTTTTTTTCTATACATATTGACACCCAGACTCTTACATGTTTAGGCTGATAAGTCATCTCGCTGCATGCTTTGGGGAAGGGATGTATTTTCCTACACCACAATGTAAATTTGCTTGAAGACAGAGTCTGTGTCTGTCTTGGTCCTGTGGCTTCGAATGAGGGTGGCACATAGTAGGTACTCAGTGAGTAGATGGTGAATGATTCAAAATGACATAACACACAGACTAACTGTCCCCAGGGACCGGGATAAGTATTCCAAATCTCCATCTTGGGTTATACCATATATTTTGTTTGTTTCTTTGGTTGTTTTGTTTTGTTTTGTTTTTTTCAGACAGGGTTTCTCTGTGTAGTCCTGGATGTCCTAGAACTCACTCTGTAGACCAGGCTGGCCTTTAACTCACAGAGATCCTCCTGCCTCTGCCTTCCAAGTACTGGAAGTAAAGGCGTTCACCACTATGTCAGGCTCGTAGACCATAAAAGACTTATTTTTGCTTTTGTGTTTGTTTGCTTGCTTCTGTTTGTTTGTTTGTTTGTTTGTTTGTTTTGATACAGGGTTTCTCTGTGTAGCCCTTGCTGTCCTGGAACTCACTATGTAGACCAGGCTGGCCTCGAACTCAGAGATCCACCTGCCTCTGCCTCCCAAGTGCTGGGATTAAAGGCGTGCACCACCACCACCTAGCTGTTTGGTTTTGGAGACAGTGTTTCTCTGTGTAGCCCTGGCTGTCCTGGAACTTACTTTGTAATCCAGGCTGGCCTTGAACTCAGAACTAAGAGATCTACCTGCCTCTGTCTCCCAAGTGCTGGGATTAAAGGGATATACCACCACACCTGCTTTCACCATAAGGTTTTGGACCAGGACATGGGAGCACATATCCAGGTTCATGTAAAAATGATAGATATGGCAGCACATATCCAGGTCCATATAAAAATGATGGGCATGGCAGCACATATCCAAGTATTGGAGAGGCAGAGACAGGACGACAACCTTGCTGATTGCTGTGTTCCATGCTCAATGACAGAATGTCAGAAACTAAGGTACAGACTGATAGAGGATAAGATGATACCTAAGGCCTCCTCATGTGCACCCACAGACATGTGCACACACAACACATACATACATGAACGCAGACATCCACAGGGGAAAATAAGCCCCTGACCACTAGAGACTGTTTTTTTAATCTTGGCATATTAGAATATGTTGGTTTGGATTTCTTGGCCCTCTGGAATTTGGTTCTTGCTTTCTCTATCAATATAGGCAATCCCCTCCCCTCCCCCCACCCCACCTCCACCCCCACCTTCTGTCTCTCTCCTTTCACTGGAACCAGGATTGTCTGCCCCCTCATCCTTCCCGTGGTGCTAGGTTACATCCTACCTCCCACTCAGCCTACAGGAAGCAGAAGTTAAGGGAATCTCACACATAAAGCCCTGGAATTTCTCATGAGGAGAGGTTTTTAGTCTGGGTTTCTCAGGCTGAAAGAAAATAATATCATGCAGAGGCAAAGTAGATTTCCCAGGGGTAGAATGGGATGTGCATCTAGGGTGTTATGACTTTAAATCCAATGGCATTGCAATATCAACATGAGACTAAGTGAGATGAAGTATGCATGTAGATATAGATGATGGATGGGTGTGTGGTGCATATGTAAAAGGTGCAATGGGAAGAAAGGTTGAGGGGAGCCTGTAGACAGAGGCAGAATTTCAGGCTGTTGGCAGAGGGAGGCTTAACAGAGAAGACAACTTGGACCTCCCATCTTGCATTTGCTGGGGCTTTGGGTTTTCCTGACTTAATATGCACCTTGTTTTCCTTTTTGTTACACCAAGATTTTGGAGTACAGGTGTGTTGTTTATAATATGAAATATATGATACAATAACACACACACACACACACACACACACAATGCCTGGCACATAAAACTACTTAAAGCTATTAGTTTTCTTATAGAGGAATTGATTTCATTACCCTGTAATAAAGCAAGGAGACAAAACACACTTTTGAATTATTCTCCTTTAAAATTCAGCATGGTCTTTAGCCAAGTGAAGAAATTTATATAGCAGATACCTCTGAGAACTGCATCCTCCATAGTCTAAAAAGATCCCAGTCACATCCTGCCCACTTGTCGCTGTCCGTGGTCCTGAAACCCGACCACTTGCTCTTCCCTTTTAAGGACATGGTCTAAGGATCAGAGCGCGCAGAAAGGACAGGGATCAGGCATGTTGGGACAGAGTGGGCGGAAGCTACTGCAAAGAACGATTTTCTTATAGAAATTTCTAGCAATAAAAATGAGAGCCTTTTATTGTCATGCTTTTTAAATGAAGACATTCTTTGTCACTCAAAACCAGAAATCAAACAACTAGAAGTTCATTTTCAGATCTTCTGTTTCCTCAACTGGCTACTGGAGTTTTTGCAGAATGGAAGATTATACACATCTTGAGAGTACAGCATCTTTCCCTACCCAGTCTTGCTGTGCAGACAGCATTGGATAACTCAGCTGTGGTGTGGTTGTAACAGCAGTTCTCCTGGTCTAGTTATATTTTGGATCTTCTGTCTTCCAAGGATGTGAGGAATAATGTGAAGGTCCTTGTTGTCATGGAGATATTTCGTGGGAGAAAAGTGAAGGTAAATAAATGTAAATACTTGGAGATACTAATAAGCACTATAAAGAAAATAATCAGCAAATATCAAGAAAGAATATTACTTTTTTTCCTTGGAAACTATATGCACATACATTACCATATATAATTAATAATAAAAACAACGGATAACTTCTGGTTAGTGCTATGTGCCAGGCGCTGTTGTGGGTGACTACCTACATTAACTTGTGTAACAATGCAGTTTTGAGGTGACTTACTACTATGGTCCCCATTCTGTAGGTGAGGCAGCTGAGGAGAAAGCTGAGTGTTGCTTAAGACCATGTTATATTTTAGTGGTAGAGCACAGAATGGCTTCATAGGCCACTCCAGAATCTGAGGCAGCCAGGAGCGAGTGGTTAGGGAGAGACGAAGATGGATAAGAAGAGATAATAAAGGCTGCAGACACACACACACACCACCCCACATGCAGACAGAGAAGGAGTGTGGAGCCCAGGGAGATTTTCAGAGAAGTTCTTTGGTAACTTGGCATCTGCTTTGGCAGAGGTTAGACTGCTGGTCCTCGGAATCAATCTTCATTTTTCCTCTTGTTGCACTAGCGGTTCCATGACTGGGCCTGATTCCTAATGAGATTCAGAACCCCAGCCTCCGGACAGAGCCATATTCATCACTCAGACGTCAGTTTTAATTGGAGATTTTGATACCACTACCTCCAGCCTTCGAGCGGAATTTGAGAGATGGGAAAGGGACTGTCGGCTTGCTTTATGGAGCATTGCGCACTGAAAGCTTTCTATGCTACGCTGGCTTAGCTTTCTTTTATGTTATTTCAACCTGACCAAAGACCCATTTTATTGAGTATATTTATTAAGGATATTTGTCATGGAGCTTTAGTATTTTATTTAAAATATCAAACACAAAACAATAACTTGATGAGTATAGTAGCATCTCTGATTCTATATAATAAAGAACAAATGCTATTTACAGATATATCAAAGAGGTACTTAGCTTTTATGACTTGGTCCTCTCCCTTGGTGTATAATAGTCCATTGTGTCTGCTCATCCATGTGTTCTGTTAACA